>NC_053028.1:274247878-274274844 GCF_003073215.2 Triticum urartu
CCTAGTAGTGGGCGCTAGCTATTACTAGTAGATATAAGTCTTTGTAGAGATTCCACTACATATTGAACAAAATGAATGAATCTACACTTAAAATGCATCTATATACATCCGCATGTGGTTCATGGTGAAATCTCTACAAAGACTTATATTTAGGAACGGGGGAAGTACTAGTATAGTACGTACTGTAATTTATCAGCGAGATAAATTTGTACAATGCTATGAAGCTTCCAGCTTCTGTTACATGTATCTTGCGTCCAAGGTTGCCCGTTGCAACATTTCATCAAATACAAAGGAGACTAACATGCATGCTATTGCATCTCAATGATTGACAGATCATAGCGAATATGTACTCCCTCAGTTCCAAAATAAGTTTCTCAACTTTGTGCAAACTTTAGTACAAAGATGTACTACTACTAAAGTTGATACTTATTTTGGAACAGAGGCAGCTAAAGAAAAAAATGATCCATGCAGTCCCTAGCCCTTGAACCGTGAACCCTGACCAGGCTTCAATTTACTGGCAACGTTCGAGCTTCCTAATAAATGAAGTTTGCAACCTTTTGACCATCGGATCATTTTGTGCAGTTTCACCAAAATCGAGATGAGCATCCCTGTGGCAAAGAAATTGAACAAGCGTGATTAGAATAAGATTACTGGGACTAGTTGATGAGACATAAACTCATCACAAATACAGTACGTAGAAGCCAGTAGAGGTATGTGCGGGGCAAAGAAGTAGAGAAATATCCACAGGGAGTGATGTGGGCAGCTGGAGCAGTGGTGCAAGCCGGCTGTAAAGGGAGTTGTACCTAAGGGACGTAGCTCAACCTTGAGGAGGGCGGCGGGAGGTGGCAACTGCCCACGTCGCGGCAGTGAGCAAGGGACGAAGGCAACCTCACCGGCTTTGTGAGAGAGAACGGCGGGGACCCCTGATCGGGACGTGCCGACAGTGGGTTTTCGCCGTCGGCAACGGCCACCGCATCTACACTAAGCATCCACCCCTTCCCCAAGCGGAATCCACCGGGATGTTAGAGATGTGGCCACAGTCATTTTGTGCAAGAGAGTGTGAAGAGAGCAATCCCAGCAAGCAACTGTGTAGGTTGTCCCATCCTGACTATGTATATAGTGGAGCGGTTTCCTTTTCTCTCCATATGAACCTATCATATTGCGTACGTGCCACTGAAGAAAAAAAACTTTATTTATAAATGACGCGGCACCTACTACTCGTTCTCCTATAACCTTGCGCTTGGCATCTCCAAAATATTAACCTTGCGATTGGCTCTTCGCCTCTTCGGGAAGTCGAGCAATAATGGTAGTGCAGTATATATCATTCTGGCTATATGAGACCGAATGAATTGCTGCACGTCCACCATGTGGGCGAGGGTCGAGGGGCGAGGGAGAGTGCTACATACAGAGCAAAATGAGTGAATCTACACTCTAAAATACGTCTATATACATCAGTGTTTGGAGTATGTACTAGTAGTTCATATTGAAATAGATATCGATAGAGTCGAAGAGAGGATCAAGTTGGTGGGTGCGAGATCGATGAAGAGAGCCATCAAAATTGTGTGTGTACAAGTCAAAGATATAGGGCGACTGGCCTACTGGAACGTTAGAGGGCACACGTCAAGTTTGTGTGTGGCAGGGAGACATGACTAGAGCGCTCGATGTATCGGTGTGTGTGGGAGGGAGGGGGTGGTGGGAGGGGTAGGCAGAGGCCTAACTATAGAGGTATAATGACTCGTATATGTGTTGAGAAGGAGAGACCCAGCTATGTCTTGAGGGAGATCAGTCGACATCCATACATAACTAAAGGACGGAAAATATGATGGGAGAGAGAGAGGAGAGAGAGAGGGAGGGAGAGGGGTAGATTGCTGGATGGGTGATGGAGTTGCTTCTCGAAGATGGTGGGAGAGGCCTACTAGACAAACTGAGGGTGGAACTGTAATGTTATCAATAAGAGTGGGGATATGTTTCTGTGTGTGCCTGTGCATGATAGATCTGTCGGGACGCATCCATGGATGATGAAGGGGAACCATGTGTTTGGTAAGCAAACCTAACTAGATTGGTAGATCAATTGTTGTTTGTCGGAGGAAGGGAGAGACACAACTAATGAGGTAGATCGATTGACGTGTGGGTAAAAAACGAGTTATAAGGACCTAGCTAGCTATATGTATAGCGAGAGATCGGTCGGTGTACGTCCATTTGTTAGAGGCAAATAAGGCCCAGCGAGACGGATAGACAGAGAGAATGGAGCTAGGAGGTGGTGCGAGAGGCCCAAATACTAGCTAGATAGGGGGAGGAGTGTGCGGTTGTGAGAGCGATGAAAAGAGGGGCGAGAGTTTACACGTGTGTCTGACCGTATGAGAGACACGAGGCAAGGACACATAAAGGAGGAGATTGAAGGTGTGTTTGTATGTTGTAGGAAGGCATCACTGGAGAGGTTTATCGATCGGTGCGTGTCGGAAAGGAGTTGTGGAGACTCTGGGAGAACGACCTAAAGAAAAAAATGAATGTGCCCGGTGGAGAGAATGCCGAGGGAGGGGGAGGGCGAGGAGGGCGTGTGCATGCATGAGAGAAAGTTAGTGGTAGCTACAAAGGTTTGAGAATTGTGTGGGTGTAAGAGACTAACAAAGATCATAATTTGATATGAAAGCGGATTCATATATTTGAATAGGAGATCATAGTGTTTTAAACATTGCATGCATGAATATAGCGGTGATACACGTGTTGTGCACATGTTATACCATAATGTGATAATGCATGGTGTTTGCAACTCACAGCTAAATGCCGAACAATCTAAACCATACTATACATCAAACAATCTCACATTTTATTTGAATTTGTGATAATGTGTGGCGTTTGCAGCTTACAACTAAATATCGAACAATCTAAACAATACTATATATCGAACATTCTCACATTTTATTTGAATTTGTGGTAATGTGTGGTGTTTGCAACTCACATCTAAATACTTGTAGGCGTAGGGGGTGGGGCACCATACATAATGTGATAAACACATTATACATATGAGACATGGTTTAGATTATGAAGATCTAGCTAGAGCTAGAAATGTAATGTGATTTGAAATCAAAATAAAGTGGATTCAAAAAATCTAGTTCGAGTTCATATAGTACACATAGTTCATATGTAACTCGAGACTAATCATGTGGTGTGATGTGAAGATAATACACAAACGATGGTTTAACTTGACAATAATGATGATTGTAGATCTTATTAAAACAGAGAAACGAATTCAAATGCTTTGACTTCACAACAATCATTATTGTAGATCTTATTCAAATAGAGAAACAAATTCAAATTTAGTTCATATTGAAGCGGTAGTATATACGTTTGGAATGCACTAAAACGTTCATTTGAGTAGTAGGTTGGATGCATTATACACGTAGCGAAATATTTTAATTGAACATAACATGAATTCAAACTTTTGAATGACATTTGTAGGGCGCATTGATTTGGTACAGTACACGTTAGGCTTGTCCGGAAATTTCAACCCGCTCCTTGTTAGCCCGAAATATTTAAGATATATCTTTGTCTCGTTGTGCTCCGACAACTCCCTCCATCTCAACTCGCGCCTTGCTATTCCGAAATTACAACGCGCGCGAAAACTCCCACCTCCTATGAAATCCCGACAAGCGAAATGCCCGTGGTACCCCTGAACCGAAAGAACCGCCTCAAATTGGTGGGGGTACTTTCGTAACTTACCCCACATTTCGGACAAGCGCGTCTCTAAGCCATGTTTCCCCACTGCCATCCCATCTGCCCACCCATTAGTACACCGAGGCCGCGAAAACCCGCGACGAAACCCCACACCCTGCTCCGTCCGCCACCCAGCCAGAGCCTCTTCCCCGACGACGTCGTCCACAGCAACACCTCGACGTCCCTCATCCACCGTATCGGATGAGGATCCGTCGTCGATCTCATCGTCCCGCCGGTTCAGCCACCCCGTCCTCCACCTCCAAGGAGCTGCCCCGACGTTCCCCTCGTCTTTTGCGCCACCTCCATTCCCACACCGCCGTCTTCACCTGCACCACCGGAAGAGCATCATCATCACCGTTTCCTCGGATGAAGCTGCGGCCTAATCGGCGCCACCAAAGAGGTTGTACACTAATCGCCGCATTTTCTTCTTAATTCGATCTCATGGTGCTGCCAACGCTCAGTCCCGAGCCGACACGGCGCGACTCCATCCACGACGGCGTCGCCGGCCACTTCCTCCACGGCGTCGCTCCCTCGGCGGCGACGTCCACATCAGTAGGACCTGCTGCTGCTTTAGCTCTCGCTCGCGCTACTTCTCTGCTCTTGCTCTTGATCCCCTGCCTGGTCTGCTCTTGCTATTGCTCTTGCTCGCGCTGCTGCTCTCGCTCTTCTCTTGCTTGCGATGCTGCTTCAATTTAGCTACACTTCACTCCAATGCCGCCGGGGTGAAGGAAGAACCAACCGCAGCGGGGAGGGGGGCTCGCCGGAGAGGTACCCCACTATCTATCTTAGGGTTCAGGATGGGGGCGGTGGTCGCCGGCGGTGGCGGGGTGGTGGCGTGGGGATTGCCGGAGAAAAAGCTTGGCATGGGGGAGGGGGGCTAGAGGGATGGCCAGGGCGGCGGAGGACCAGCGGTGGGGAGTGTTTTCGAGGCGGGCGGGGCGGCGCACCGCCGGCCGCGGGCGGCGAGGGGCTGCTGTTTGGCCGGCTCAGGGGTTGGAGGTTGAAGATGAACCGCAGGCCCTTGATTTCGTATCCAACGGCTGCAAAATCGACTGACCAGAGATGAAAAAGTCAGTCAACCGACGTGTAGCCTCACGTTGCTAGTGCGTTCAGTTTCGACAGCAAAATTCAGTTTCGACAGTTAAGTTCAGTTTCGATAGTTAAGTTCAGTTTCGACAGTTAAGTTCATAGATGAGCGACTGATGTATTTTACATCTAGCACTTTGTGTTTATGTATTTAACGTCATGTATTGGAGATGCTATTAGAATTCCACTCAGGTTAACGTTGTTCGTTGTCTCTCTTGTCCTGCTTCAGCCTCGGCATCGTACAACTCACCGGAGCTGCTCCAACGACGAAACCCTCCATCACAGCGGAGCAGTACCTCGGGCTCCATCTCCAGACGCCTAAGATTTTCTTCCCCTCCTCCGACAACCAAGTCAACCGGAGCATCCTCACCGGCCAACCCAATCACGCTGAGATCGACATGGCTTCGCCAAAGAGGTTGTACACTTGTTGCATCTCTTTTTTACTCTACATGTTATATATATTGTCCACTGAGCACACGGATTTGTTCCTTTAGTGTCTCCTTGAAAGAAAAAACGTAGGAATTTTAATTTTCACTTGTCCTCCTTTTCAAATTCCTATTCATGAAGCACAAGACTAAGAGATAGTAGCATAATAGCATTATAACTATACATTTTCTTGTGGTTTGACTTAATCTCACCATGCTTCTTTGCATCCTGTGATCTTCCAATTATTGTGAATCAAACACCCAGATTGGCAAAAATCCTGTGTTTTTAAATTCTCTATTTTGCACGTGCATTCCTATCCTATTCCTGTCTATTTCCTATCCCTGCATTGTTGGAATCCTCCAATTCAAACGAGCCCTTACAGAATTACTTCTCTTACAGATAGTTGTCAAAGAAAACCTTGCGTGGTTTGTCCCGCTCCTGCTGCACCGTTGTCCACCCCAGCTCAGCTGCTCCAACGACAGAAGGGTCCAGCATAGCAGGGATCCGGCCTCCAGACTGTCTTTTGTCGCCTCAGATCTTCTTCCCCGCCGCTGGCAGCCATGAAAACTGCACTACCATCATCAACCGAGCAGATGACCTCGAGGACTACACGGGTCCACAAGAGAGGTCGCACTCTTTCGTGTCTGCTTACGTTATGCATCGCTTAATATTACATGCTACTTTATCGTCCTGTTCACCGATTAGACTCTGAGTCAGCTCCAAACTAATGGTCAAACTTGAGTTTTAAATGGTTGTGGGGTACATATCGGGGCCGCTATCAATAGTATCTATCTACTATCTGGTTAATCTCTGGTGTCTACTATGAGTTTCATGTTGGGTGGGAAACAAACAGTAAGGAAGCCATTATCTATATTTTTTAACTTAAGCCATTATCTGCCTGCTATTATTGGTTTTGGGTCTATCCACAGGTTGCTACCATCACTCTGGATTTCTGCATGCACTCCTTACATAATCTCGCTATGTTTTACTCCTATGCATGACAGTTATTGTAAACAATGGAACTGAACATGTAGAGAAAAAGAGACAAGCCTTGCGTGGCAATAAAATTTCATGCAGACGTCGCTCCATGGTAGGCGCAAAGGCAGCCCCCCTCCACGCATTTTGGATTGTAATCGAGAGGAAGATATCTGTTCTGAGGGGGATTCAGAAGGAGAAGACAACTCCTATTTACCCCCTGAGGTCTTCGCTCTAACTTGGCATGCTGATGTTGGTTATATCATGCATATGGTGTCTTGCATTGCTTACTTTATACATCAAATATGTCATCTGCTTAGTTTAGACATTCTTTGTGTGAATGCCATCTGTTTAGTTTATTCATCGTTTATGTGAATTATGCAACGCCATCTTGTTTAGCCAGGCATCATATATGTGAATTTTGCAATGCCATCCTGCTTAGCCAGTCATCTTATATGTAAATTATATCAGGCCATCCTTTTTTTGTTACATATTACATTTGTCAACAATGTTATTACATTCAACTGCTCTTCGTGTGCATCAGCCATTTGACACAGTGATGGCAAATTCTGGAGTGAAAACAAGGTCTTCAGAGCAGACTATGCTATCTGACGAAGCGCATATCTCGCTGGTTACGAATAGCTCCGCAGAGGAGGATTCAGAGATAGATGACCAGTCCTATTCCCCCCCCCCTGAGGTGTATGCTCTAACTTGGCAGGGTTATGTTGCTCATATCGTGCGTATGGTGTCTCACATTGCTATCTCATTTGATTAGTTTAGACATGCTTTGTGTGAATGCCACCTGTTCAGTGTCTAATTGCCATATATGTGAATTATGCATTGCCATCTCGTTGCAAGACATTATATATGTGAATTATACAATGCTATCTTGTTGCAAAGGCATTATATATGTGAATTATGCAATGCCATGCTGTTTAGCCAATCATCATGTATGTGAATTATATCATGCTATCACTTTTTTGTATTACGTGTTCCATTTGTCGACAACGTTTGTATATTCAACTACTCTTCCTGTGCATCAGCCATTTGAAGCGGTGATGGAAGTATCCGGAGTGAAAACAAGGTATTCAGAGCAGACAATGCTACCTGCTGAAGCAGACATCTTGCTGGTTGCAGAGAGCTCCTCAAAGGAGGATTCAGAGACTGATGACCAGTCCTATTTTCCCCCTGAGGTCTATGCTCAAACTTGGCAGGGTTATATTACCCATGTCATGCATGTTGTCTTGCATTTCTTAGTTTTTACATCATATATGGATTGCCATCTGCTTACTTGCTTACTATATAAATCATATATTTGAATTATATCATGCCATCATGTTTACATAGTACATACACATCATATATCTGAATTATGGCATGGCAACCCATTTAATAAAGACATCATATAGTTATATCATCGCATCCTGTTTAGTGTTTACAGTCATCATATTTTGAATTATGGCATTCTATCCGTGAATGTATGTGAATTATGGCATGCCAACCTATTTAATAAACACATTATATAGTTATGTCATGTCATCCTGTTTACATAGTCTCATATTTTGAACTATGTCTTTCCTTTTTTTTAGTTAGCCATCATAATGTGAAATTGTGTCATGCTATCCTGTTTAGTTAGCCATCATATATGTGAAATTGTGTCATGCTATCCTGTTTGGTTAGACAACATAAATATGAATTATTTCATGCCCTCTTTTATTCCCCACTATCCATTGCACCTGTCTATCATACAATGTATATACTTTCAATTACTTTTCTTGTTTATCATCCATTTGAATTGGAGAGCATGATGGCAGTATCTAAGGGAGTAACAACACGGTCTTCAGAAAAGATAGTGCTACCAGTTGATGCAGATAGAACCATGGTTGTACTTGCCCAAGGACCAGATCCACCACACATAACCCAGACTCTCGCAGATTGTACCCCTACCCAGTTGGACAGAGAACCAGCTACACCCCTTCTAACCCCAACCCCGGCAGATAGTAACCCAGTTCTAGTTGACACAGCACCGTCTCCACCACAGAGCACCCAAACACGAGCAGTTAGTAAGGGAACTGCAGTTCCCAAAGCACGAGGACCACCACTCCGAATCCCAACTCAACGCTTAAAGGAGAAGAAGATTTGTTCTCAGGTCGGGTTCTGTAGCTATGGTTCATGCTCCTTTGCTCTTGCATGACTGTATTTACTCATACCAACTATTTTCAAATTTGAAGGATGGATTTGAAACTCCAATGGCGCAACAGGTATGTTTTAAACCTGTTTCTTTAACTGGTTTGCTATTGTAACCTGCTCTATGTTGATTTCAGTTTCAACTGAATAAATAGTTATGTTCTCATGTCATGCACATTACAAGTGTTGTTATTGCTCTATAGTTACCCACACTTATATTCTGTCTATTCTACTTTGTCTTGAACAAATATTATTTGAACTGTGTCTCTATCTTGATTTGGCAACAAAAACTAGAATGATATAGACCATAAAGTGACCATGGTACAGACATATATGTTTGTTTCATGCTGTTATCCTGTCCACTTTACTACTGAACTCATTTACCAAAATGAGTTTCATATACAACATGGTAAACATGTGATGTGTCTACTTGTTTCTCTTTTAGAATGCGGACAAAATATTGGAGAACAGTACCGCGTTATCCAATGGTAAAGGAAGTAGTGCAGATAAGGTTCAAGATAGTGAGACATCCCTGTTGGTCTCCAAGAAAGCTAATAAAAACTATCTTGACGACAGTGAGGGAACCCAAAAGTCCTGTCTTGATGTAGTGTTCGAGTTACTGGCCACTACTGCTGGCACAAGCTCTTCGAACTCGCTGCCTGAATCAGTTCGTCTTCTTGAGTCTCAACTTCAAGTTGAAAGACATCGATCAGATGTGATGCGACGGGAAGCTGAAGGACTGAGGAAGTCCCTGCAGAATTTAGATGCATATTTTCTGGTGCAACAGCAAGCGCTGGAGGATTTAAGCGCCAAACAAGAGAAAGTTAATAAGCTTGCTAAGCATCTTGCCAGCATTATGGGTACCCAGGATGTTGTTTCTTGAGATCTTCTGAAGTGGTTTCAGTTCTGGATTTGTTTTGCTGCGGCGTTTATTTGCGCTGGTCGCCAACTTTGACAACCAGTGTATATGATATGCTGCTTTGTTCCCTATATTTGCACTGGTGGCGAACTTTGATGCCTAGTGGATGTAATATGTGTAATAGCCGTGATAGCCTAGCATTAGTTGCTTGCTTATTTATTTCCTTGTTGTCTTGTTTATTTGTTTGCTTGTAGTCATTGCAGTTCTTTTTCCGTGGTTAGCTAGTGGCTGGAATAACCTATTTTTTTAAACTAGGCCACAATAACCATGGGCTTTTTTTTGAAAAATACAATAACCATGGGCTAATATTTACTGTAGTGACACTGGGCCTCCTACTGGCCGTAGAAACAGTGGGCCTTCTACGGGCCGTAGAAACAATGGGCCTTCTGCAGGCCGTATTATCAATGGGCCTTATACGGGTCGTATAATCAATTGGCCAAACATGGGCCAAACAGACCGCATTATGGTCGTAAACGGGCTAGAGTTGGAATCATCCGTTCATGGGTCGACCATAACAGGCCATCGTTAATAGGCCGTATTTGATGACGCTATGAAATCGGCCCAACGTATTAACGGACCACAAATGGGCCAACTGTAACCACGGGCTGAATTTGGCCCACAAGTAGAAAATGACAGTAACGGGCCGTAAGTAAACGAATGCTGGAAATGAGCCCAAGAATAAATGGGCTCTGAGAAGGCCGAAAGATAACATGGGCTGGAAACGGCCCAACGGAATAACGGGCAGTTAATGGGTATAAAGTGATACATTGTTCATTACGGGCCAGTTTCACCACGGGCCGTTAATGGGTGTAAATTGATACGCTGTTCATTACAGGCCAGTTTCACCACGGGCCATTAGTAGGCCAAGAGTTACATAGGGCCTCATATGGGCCGAAAGACGTCATGGGCCATACATGGGCCAGAAGTGAAAACAGGCTGGAATCATATTGGATGGCCCAGATGATGCTACTAGACCTAATTCGGATAGGGCGTAACGGGCCTTGGGTTAGCGGGCTGTAAATGGGCTATATTCGAACAGGATGTTAACAAGCTTTCCATGGGTCGGCCTGCCAGCTTTTGACCAAGTCAAACGGGCCGGCCTTTTCACAGGAATGGGCCTCTGTTGGGCCGTGCCACGTGTCAACGTATCATAGGCGCCTTCCGTCCAATGAGTGGTTGACATCTGTCGCAACGATGAGCCGACACATGTTTCCTCCAGCCAATGATGATTTTACACGTGGAAAATCCCCATTGGTCGGGGCTGTTAACGGGTTATCAGATCCAAAACCCGACCCGATAGCTTAACGGCGTTCCGTTACGGTGGATGCCACGTGTCGGTCACCCTTGACGAAAGCACTTCTGTGACGCGCGATTTATCGTCATGGAAGTGGACACTTCCGTGATGATAATTTTGGTAATGTCATGGAACACTTCTACGACAGCACAGGTATGACTATCTTGATTCTGTCATAAATTTGTCATGGATGTACATGCATGACAGAAAATGCGACCTACTGTGACAAACACGTATCATCAAGGAAGTGTATTTTTTTGTAGTGATACCTGTTAATGTGAGATGCCTTCCTGTATTTGGTACATAGTACATCTGTCTATTAAGCATGTCCTTACATAAAACTATTGTTTTTTGTATCCCGCATCAATCAATATGATGAGACACCTTTAGTATATGTAGTGCGATATTAGGTGCATCTTTCATATGATTTATAGCATGCGCTCCTTCTAATTTGTTGAAATTCCATTTATGATGGGACACTTTTAACTTGGCAGAGTTGTAACATCCCAAATTTTCAATTTGGTATGTTATACATTAGATCATCATTGCATATCATATTTTATTGCATTTTGGTTGATCCGAGAAATTCTACGCAACTCAAGGACCCACGGAGAGAGTTGGGGATTTCATTATTTTCATATTCGAGTTTTCTCGAATTTTGAAAAGAGGATCGTTTGATTTTAATTATTTTATCTTCGAATATTTATTTTATAAAAATAAAAGAGAGAATATAAAATGACTTCCTCAAAATAAAGAAATATCGAACATTTAATATTAAAATCAAATAAGATTTTTATTCAGAGTTTTATCGCTATTTTATTTGAATTAGGAAAATATGCGTTGCATTTTAGGCCCAAATAAATGTTCACCTTGTCCGGCCTATTTTTAGAGGACGGGGAAAATTTATTTCGGGATTTTTGGAGTCCGTTTAGTATTACTTTTCTTTCTTTTTCTGCACGTTGGAAGTATTTTTAAAAAAAGTCAAACCGACTCCGGGCCGTACCCGAGCGGGACTCCGCCCGGGGGGGCTTTATAAGCCGCCGCCCCGAGCCGCCCGAGGCCCAGCCCCGAGCCACAAGCCCACCGGTGCCCCGATGCCAAACCCTAACTGCGCCGCCGCCGCCGTTGCCGCCCCACGCCGCCTCGCCGGAGCCGCCCGCCACCGCCGCCGTCTCGCCGGACTTCGCCGAAGGTAGCCGCCGCCTCGGTTTTCGCGAGAAAACCGATGGTTTTTTTTTTGAAAACCCTAGATTCCCTTTTTTATTGTTAGATCATTTTTTTTCAATTTAGTTATTTAGCAAACGCCCGTTCGGACGTTCGTTTTAAGGAACGGTTTTCACCGTTTAGCCGCAGATAGCGAACGTTTGTTCGTTAGCCTATTCGTCAGTTTTTCTTTTTCTCGGATTTTCCACAATTATTTTTGATTGCGATTTCTGATCCGATTTTTGTTTTAGTATAACTTTTCGCTCGTCTCGAAGCCCTCTTTCTGTTTAACCAACTTAAACAAGTTTTTGGTACTGTAAAATTTGACTTTAGTCTAGATTAGTAAACGAAGCTTGTTTCTTTCGCCGTTTGAGTTTTGTTGCTTTGTTTGATTTGATTCTTTTTGCAAACCGGAGTTCTTAAGTTGAACCTTCTGGTTAGATCTCTTATTTGAGTTTTACCCGTGCCCTTGATTGATTGCTTATTGTATGCTTGTTTGATTGCGATAGAGTACCCGGAGTGCGAAGCGTGCTACATCGAGTCTCTAGGTTTCACGGATCATCAGCAAGGCAAGTAACACTTTGATCATACCTCTTTACTACCCAGTTTTATTGCATTAGACCAACCCTCAAACAATTTCATGGTTAGGATCTGAATAAATTGTGGGTTGGGATGTAGATGAGGTAGTACCTATTCACACGTTTGTTATCTAACCCTAGGAGTTACTTCTACGTTGCTTATATTGCTATACTATGCTCGTAGACATGGTTTGGGTTTGAGTGTATTCATGACAGATGTGAGTTGTTAATTGATGGTTAACTTAAGGTGGCAACTTTAATACACATCTGGGTGGATTGAGGCACCTGGGGAATCCAGTGATTGCTTGTATTTTTGGAAATCCCGGGGTACCGTGTGATTTTCCTATGGACCGCCACCCAGGCTCAAATGGATCATAAGATTATTCATGCTGGAAACTTCCATGTGCAGCCACATGCCATTATGGGCTCTGGCATAGTTGAGTAAGTTGTGGGAAACCTTTCCATGATGGGCTAGCAGATGTAGGGGATTGTAGGTGTACCGGCCTATCTATCGGTTAAGGGGACCTCTTCGGAAAGACTGTGTCTCAGTCATCCGCTTCTCAAACATCATAGTGCGAGAAATCCAACGGAGGAGATCAAGTCTTGTGGGGAAAAGTGCACAAACCTCTGCAGAGTGTACAAACTAATCATGGTTAGCCGTGTCCCCGGTTATGGACATCTTGAGTATCTAGTTCTTGGATTATCATGTGGATCTCATCACTCTAAATTAATATTGTTGGGTTATTAATTACTTTTAATTGGGATTGAGAGGGGGTTTACCTTCTCAATAGTTTTCAACCAACTTTGTAGATAAATAAAATATATTCCTTTGCAGTAGGGAAAAATGGCTTTTCGCAAAACCTATTAACCATATAGCCTCCACCAGCCATATATGCATGTAGTGATAGCTTTACCTTGTTCATTACTCTCTTGTGTTACACTGCCAGCATATTCCATGTGCGGACCCGTTTCGGGCTGCAATGTATCATGTTGCAGACTTTTCAGACAACGAGTAAGGAGCCTTAGGTCGTGGTCTTTCACTCAGTGATGTCGTTGGAGTTGATGGACTCACTTTATCTTCCAAGCCTTCCGCTGTTATCGTATTAGATGGCCTTAAGCCATATTTATTGTAATAAGTTCTCTTTTGAGATATTCGATGTAATAAGTGTGTGATTGCTACTCTATTATAAATCCTCAAGTACTGTGTGTGTCAGCATTACCGATCCAGGGATGACACTTATGCACAGAGATCAGACTATTTGAGGTCTGGTCGCTACAAAGATGGTATCAGAGCACACGCTGACTATAGGACACGACCACTAAGCCAAAACCCTAGATCACTACTCTCTTCTCATTTCTGACTCCTCTCCATTTTCTACTCTTTAGGATGGCGGACGCAAGGAACAAGTTTGCACAACCGGATGAAAAAGCACCTTTTGGACGACACTTGAAGGAAGTCACTAAGTACCTGAACATTGGAATACCAAGCTTCACCGGGACTTACAACGCCACTTTACCAAAAAAGGAGCACTAGATGATTCAAGTTCAAGTTCCCGGAAGGACATTTACGCCAGTCACTGAGCCCGTAGAGTTTTCCTTTGATGCACCAACCTGGAGTCTAGGAAAGAGTATGGCAGCCCACATCACCATGGGACGCATTGGAGAAGTTTACCACAAGGATCTCAAGGATACTATCTACCAGATTTGTGGGCACCGAGATGAGCAATGGGAGATGATCAGCACCAGGAAGGATAGATCAATTGCCGCTTTCATCTAGGAGTTAAACCAGCACATTCGTCGCCAGGAGAATCAGATGTGCGCAGGAATGATAGATCTAAAGAAGGTGATGATCAGGATCCCGGAGCTTGAGGAAGAACTCAAGGCAACTCGCGAATATTATGAGGAAGAAATCGTCGTACTAGTGGAGAAGAATGACGACCTAACAAGGAAGATAGGAGTATTCATGGGAGACCCCGCGCCAGGAGGAGAAGATGACGGTTCCACTTGCCCGGAGAACTACATCATCATCGACGACACCGACTCGGACCCCGACGATAGTGATGATGATTATGTTGATGAAGCTGGAGCAGATATCATGGAGTCTTCGACCGATCAATTTTTCTAGTCGACCACCAAAACAGTAGTAGTATTCCACCATGTATATAGTATAGTCCGAGCACTTTTGTAACGATAATTCTAGACCGATTGTATGCCTTTCTTGATTGATTGAGTGATGTGATTGTGTTTGTCTCATGTGCATATGGGTAGTGTTTTCTCACTAGACCTCATTCTATTCTATTCTCTTCCCTCTAAACCCTCATATGCCTCCGAGACGTGACCCCGGATTTACCTTTCCACCGGAGCTCACTCAGTTGATCCAGCAGCAAAATACCCTGATGCAGTTTTTAGTTCAGAACCAAGGCAACAACAACAACAACAACAACAACAACCCACCACCACCACCCCCAGTGGACAACTTAGCCCGTTTTCTGAGGTTGCAGCCGCCGGTGTTTTCCAGTAGCACCAAGCCAATAGTTGCAGATGATTGGCTCCGCGGGATTGGAAGGGAGTTAACCACTGCAAGATGCACAAATGCTGAGAGGGTGCGTTTTGCCGCACACCAATTGGATGGACCAGCAGCCTCATGGTAGGAGAATTACACTGTCACCTATCCTATAGCCACTGTTACACGGGACCAGTTCCAGCAGGCCTTTCGCACTGCCCATGTATCAGCAGGAGCTATGGCCATGAAGAAGCGTGAGTTTCGCAACTTACGCCAAGGAGGACGCACCATTAGCCAGTATGTGGATGACTTTAGCAAGCTAGCACGTTATGCCCCAGATGACGTTGCTACGGATGCAGCTAAGCAGAAGAAGTTTTTGGAAGGACTGGATGATGAGCTGAGCATGCAGTTGATGGTAGCAACCTTTAATAACTACCAACAGTTGGTAGATGGAGCTCTCATGATTGAAGGGAAGCAGCAGCAGATTGATAACCGCAAGAGGAAGTATGGACAAGGGAAGTATAACTCTGGAGCTCAGCAGAGACCCCGTTTCACCCCGAACTCGGGAGGACTTGTGCATAACCATGGAGGCCACACTCACAATGGAGGAAGTTCTCACAACCATAGTGGCTCCAAGAATGGTAATGGAGGAAGCAACGGACAGAACCGTTCCAACCCAGCAACGCCCGCCAAGAAAGATCTAAGCCACGTTACTTGCTACAAGTGCCAGAAGACCATACATTATGCCAATGAATGTCCTGAAGCTAAGAACAGGAACAGCAATGGAAGCTCTGGGAAGAAGCCCAACCCTTTCAACAGGGGACAAGTGAACCACCTTAATGTGAAAGAGATTGAAGCCCAGCCAGATGCAGTAATAGGTAAGTTTTTGGTTAAGTCTTTTACTGCAGTCATACTTTTCGATACTGGCGCCTCGCATTCATACATATCAAGGGGATTTTTGGATAAGTATAAACTGCCCACTAGAGTTCTTAAGACACCCATGCTAGTAACCTCACCTGGAGTCGGGTATATGGCAAGAAGTGGATGTTTTCAGTTGCCATTAACCATAGGTAGTCATGTTTTCCCTTCTGACTTGATAATTTTGGAGTCGCAAGGTTTGGATGTGATTCTGGGTATGGATTGGCTATCGATGTATGGAGGAAACATCGATTGCGCTAGTAAGTCAATTTTGCTCACCACCCTAGAAAGAAGAAGGATCAAGTATGTATCCCGGCATGTGCTGATTAGGACTCAAGTAAATTCCTTAACAGGAGTTGTACAGGAGGAAGTACCAGTGGTGAAGGATTTCTCGGATGTATTTCCAGAAGAGTTGCCGGGCATGCCACTGGATAGAGACATCGAGTTTTTGATTGAGCTTTTGCCAGGCACAGGGCCAATATCTAAGAGACCGTACAGGATGCCCGCACGGGATTTAGAGGAAATTAAGAAGCAGATTAAGGAGTTACTGGATAAAGGATATATTCGCCCAAGTTACCGTGGGGATCACCATTACTTCTAGTGGAGAAGAAGGATGGATCGTTAAGGATGGTTGTTGATTATCATGGATTGAATGAAGTAACGATCAAGAACAAGTACCCACTGCCGATGATCAATGATTTTTTTGATCAGCTACAAGGAGCTAAGGTGTTTTCCAAGATCGATCTGCGATCAGGATACCACCAGTTGAAGATTTGAGAGCAGGATATACCTAAGACAGCTTTTACCACAAGGTATGGGCTATATGAGTATACCGTTATGTCATTTTGCCTGACTAACGCACATGCCTATTTCATGAACATGATGAACAAGGTGTTTATGGAGTTTTTGGATAAGTTCGTTGTGGTATTCATTGATGATATTCTGGTCTACTGGAAGAATGAAGAGGAGCATAAGGAGCATTTGTGTTTAGTACTTGGGAAGCTCAGAGAACACCAGCTATACGCCAAGTTCATCAAGTGTGAGTTTTGGTTGAAGGAAGTTGGATTCCTTGGACATGTTATATCCGGAGAAGGAATAGCAGTAGACCCCACCAAGGTTGTCGCTGTGACAAATTGGGAGGCACCCATGTCCGTTGGAGAGATCCGGAGTTTTCTTGGACTCGCAGGATACTACCGGAGATTCATTGAGAATTTCTCGAAGATTGCAAAGCCTATGACGGAGTTGTTAAAGAAGGACACCAAGTTCAAATGGACTAAGGAATGTGAGGCTAGTTTTCAGGAATTGAAGAAACGTTTGGTAACATCACCAGTGTTAATTCTGTTAGATCAACGCAAAGATTATGAAGTGTATTGCGACGCTTCTCGTCGAGGAATTAGAGCGGTGCTTTTGCAGGAAGGAAGAGTTGTTTCATATGCCTCACGACAGCTTAAACCCCATGAGTTAAATTATGCCATGCATGATTTGGAGTTAGCAGCCGTAGTACATGCGTTGAAGACATGGAGACATTTTCTCATCGGAAACCATTATGAGGTATACACGGATCACAAGAGTTTGAAGTATATCTTCACGCAGAAGGAGTTGAATCTCAGGCAGAGGAGATGGTTGGAACTCATAAAGGATTATGATATGAAGTTGCACTATCATCCCGGAAAGGCTAACATAGTAGCCGATGCGTTGAGCCGCAAGAGTCATGTCAATACATTCATGATAGGAGAGTTACCCAAGGAGTTAGCAGAAGACCTTCGTGAGCTATGTTTGGAGATAGTTCTGAGAGGTTATGTAGAAGCTTTGGAGATTCAGTCTACTTTGATGGATAAGATCAGAGAAGCGCAGAAGACAGACAAGGAGATTGCCGAGATAAAGGAAAGGATGAGCAAAGGAAAAGCCAAGGGATTTCGTGAGGATGAGCATGACACCTTATGGTTTGAGGACCGCGTATATGTACCATATGATTAGGAGATCAGGAAGCTGATTTTGCAGGAGGCCCATGACTCACCATATTTGATTCACCCAGGAAATACCAAGATGTACCTGGATCTGAAGGATAGATTCTAGTGGACCGGAATGAAGAAGGATATTGCGGAGTATGTAGCAGTTTGTGATGTATGTCAGAGAGTGAAGGCAAAGCATCAGAAGCCAGCAGGATTGCTGCAACCATTGCCGATACCTGAATGGAAGTGGGATAAGCTAGGCATGGATTTTATCATGGGATTACCCAGGACTCGTTCAGGCTATGACTCGCTATGGGTTGTAGCCGATCGTTTGACGAAAGTAGCTCATTTAATCCTAGTGAAGACCACTTACACCAGTGCTAAGTTGGCAAAGATATACATGACCAGGATTGTATGTTTGCATGGAGTTCCGAGGACAATTGTATTAGATAGAGGAACCCAGTTTACCTCAAAGTTTTGGAATCAGTTGCATGAAACTTTGGGAACCAGGCTAGAGTTCAGTACGGCTTTTCACCCGCAGACGGATGGACAGACTGAGAGATTCAATCAGATTCTGCAGGACATGTTGAGAGCTTGTGCGCTAGATTATGGATCTAGTTGGGATGATAATTTGCCTTACGCAGAGTTCCCTTACAACAACAACAGTTACCATGCCAGCTTGAAGATGGCCCCTTTCGAATCATTGTATGGAAGGAGGTGCAGAACACCATTGTTGTGGGATGAAGTTGGAGACCGACAGTTGTTTGGATCAGATTTGATTAAAGAATCTGAAGAGAAGGTTAAGCTGATTCGTGATAGACTCAAGGTAGCACAGTCCAGGCAAAAGAGCTATGTGGATTCTAAACGCAACGAGACAGCTTACGAAGTTGGAGACAGAGTGTATCTTCGTGTATCACCACTCCGAGGAGTTAAGCGTTTTGGAGTTAAGGGAAAGTTAGAACCACGTTTTGTGGGACCATACAAAGTTTTGGAACGTATGGGAGAAGTTGCTTACAAGTTGGAATTGCCCGAAGTATTATCAGGAGTTCACGATGTGTTCCACATTTCTCAGTTGAAGAAGTGCCACGCAGAGATGGCTGATATCCCTCCGAGAGATGAAGTGCCACTGGAAGCGATACAGTTGGATAGCGACTTGACCTATGAGGAAAAGCCAGTCAAGATTCTCGAGTTTGCCAGCCGAGTTACACGCAGCAAAGTTACCAAGTTCTGTAAAGTTCAGTGGAGCCACCATACCGAGGATTAAGCCACCTGGGAGTGAGAGGAAGATCTACGCAAAGACCATCCACACCTATTTTCTAGCCAACCCGAATCTCGAGGGCGAGATTCATCTTAATGGGGGTAGGTTTGTAACATCCCAAATTTTCAATTTGAAATGTTATACATTAGATCATCATTGCATATCATATTTTATTGCATTTTGGTTGATCCGAGAAATTCTACGCAACTCAAGGACCCACGGAGAGAGTTGGGGATTTCATTATTTTCATATTTGAGTTTTCTCGAATTTTGAAAAGAGGATCGTTTGATTTTAATTATTTTCTCTTTGAATATTTCTTTTATAAAATAAAAGAGAGAAGATAAAATGACTTCCTCAAAATAAAGAAATATCGAAGATTTAATATTAAAATCAAATAAGATTTTTATGCGGAGTTTTATCGCTATTTTATTTGAATTGGTAAAATATGCGTTTTCCAAGATTGCATTTTAGGCCCAAATAAATGTTCACCTTGTTCGACCTATTTTCAGAGGATGGGGAAAATTTATTTCGGGGTTTTTGGAGTCCGTTTATTATTTCTTTTCTTTCTTTTTCTGCACATCGGAATTATTTTTAAAAAAAGTCAAACCGACTCCGGGCCGTACCCGAGCGGGACTCCACCCGGGGGGCTTTATAAGCCCCCCCCCCCCCCCCCCCCCCCCCCCCCCCCCCCCCCCCCGGGGGGCCCCCCCCCGGGGGGTTTTTAAACCCCCCCCCCCCCCCCGAGCCGCCCGACCGAGGCCCGGCCTCGCGCCGCAAGCCCACCCGCGCCCCGACGCCAAACCCTAACCGCACAGCCGCCACCGCCGCAATTGCCGTCCCGCGCCGCCTCGCCGGAGCCGCCCGCCAACGCCGCCGTCTCGCCGGACTTCGCCGGAGGTAGCCGCCGCCGCCGCCTCCATTTTCGCAAGAAAACCGATCAGTTTTTTTAAAACCCTAGATTCCGTTTTTTATTGTTAGATCGTTTTTTTGGTTTAGTTATTTAGCGAACGCCCGTTCGGACGTTAGTTTTAACGAACGGTTTTGACCGTTTAGCTGCAGATAGTGAACACTCGTTCGTTAGCCTATTCGTCAGTTTTTCTTTTTCTCGGATTTTCCGTGATTATTTTCGATCGTGATTTCTGATCCGATTTTCGTTTTAGTATAACTTTTCGCTCGTTTATCGGAATCAGGCTATTCAAGCGCCTAGAGTTTCGTATCGAATCCCTCTTTCTATTTAACCAACTTAAACAAGTTTTTGGTACTGTAAAATTTGACTTTAGTCCAGATTAGTAAACGAAGCTTGTTTCTTTCGCCGTTTGAGTTTTGTTGCTTCGTTTGATTTGATTCTTTTTGCAAACCGGAGTTCTTAAGTTGAACCTTCTGGTTAGATCTCTTATTTGAGTTTTACACGTGCCCTTGCTTGATTTATTATTGTATGCTTGTTTGATTGCGATAGAGTACCCGGAGTGCGAAGCGTGCTACATCGAGTCTCTAGGTTTCACGGATCATTAGCAAGGCAAGTAACACTTTGATCATACCTCTTTACTATCCAGTTTTATTGCATTAGACCAACCCTCAAACAATTGCATGGTTAGGATCTGAATAAATTGTGGGTTGGGAAGTATATGAGGTAGTACCTATTCACATGTTTGTTATCAAACCCTGGGAGTTACTTCTACATTGCTTATATTGCTATACTATGCTCGTAGACGTGGTTTGGGTTTGAGTGTATTCATGACAGATGTGAGTTGTTAATTAATGGTTAACTTAAGGTGGCAACTTTAATACACATCTGGGTGGATTGAGCCACCTGGGGAATCCAGTGATTGCTTGTATTTTTAGAAATCCCGGGGTACCGTGTGATTTTCCTATGGACCGCCACCCAGGCTCAAATGGATCACAAGATTATTCATGCTGGAAACTTTCGTGTGCAACCACATGCCATTATGGGCTCTGGCATAGTTGAGTAAGTTGTGGGAAACCTTTCCATGATGGGCTAGCAGATGTAGGGGATTGTAGGTGTACTGTCCTATCTATCGGTTAAGGGGACCTCTTCGCAAAGACTGTGTCTCGGTCATCTGCTTCTCAAACATTATGAAGTGCGAGAAATCCAACGGAGGAGATCGAGTCTTGTGGGGAAAAGTGCACAAACCTGTGCAAAGTGTACAAACTAATCATGGTTAGCCGTGTCCCCGGTTATGGACATCTTGAGTATCTAGTTCTTGGATTATCATGTGGATCTCATCACTCTAAATTAATATTGTTGGGTTATTAATTACTTTTAATTGGGATTGAGAGGGGATTTACCTTCTCAATAGTTTTCAACCAACTTTGTAGATAAATAAAATATATTCCTTTGCAGTAGGGAAAAATTGGCTTTTTGCAAAACCTATTGACCATACAGCCTCCACCCGCCATATATGCATGTAGTGATAGCTTTACCTTGTTCATTACTCTCGTGTGTTACACTGCTAGCATATTCCATGTGCTGGCCCGTTTCGGGTTGCAACGTATCATGTTGCGCACTTTTCAGACGACGAGTAAGGAGCCTTAGGTCGTGGTCTTTCACTCAGTGATGCCGTTGGAGTTGATGGACTCACTTTATCTTCCAAGCCTTCCGATGTTATCATATTAGATGTCCTTAAGCCATATTTATTGTAATAAGTTCTCTTTTGAGATATTCGACGTAATAAGTGTGTGATACTCTGTTATAAATCCTCAAGTACTGTGTGTGTCAGCATTACCGATCCAGGGATGACACTTATGCACAGAGATCAGACTGTTTGAGGTTTGGTCGCTACAAGAGTCATATTGGTTGCATCTTTCATGTGGTGTCTAGCTTGCATCACTTCTTATTTGTTGGAATGCTTTCTGCTTAGTTTACACAAACAGTTGTGAACATGTCATGCCGTCCTATTTTTCGTGCATATTCCATCCTAGTATCATGTGTTTGCCTTACATCAAAGTAGTGATTGTCAGTATCATACATGAATGAGTTCTGAAGAGAGAATTTTATTGCTTTTTCTTGTCGGTTTTACTTGACAATTCAAAATCAATAAAGCGGAAGGAAGTTAGCAAGGCAGAGGATAAAGGTGCTCCTTCCAAACGGAGGGCCTCTACAGTTTCTACTCCTCCATCCCCCCAAGATGATTTCCAAGACAACACATGCATAGACACTCAACGTAGCTATGTTTATGATGAGCACGTCTCCCCTAGTGCACCATCACCGATGCTCCCTCTAACTTGGCACTGTTATATGTGGTTGCATGTTATGTGTGATGTCTAGCTTGTATTGCTTGTAATTTTTTTGAATTCCATCTGCTTACTTTACACATTATAGTTGAATAAGACACGTGTTCCTATTTCTAGAACATACAATATTTGTCTATCACACCATGTTCTTACATCAAATTACTACTGTTGTGTAACCTGCAACAATCACTTATCATAAGACATGTTTGACTTCGGAGTGTGATATAGGTTACATCTCGCATTATTTTCTAGCTTGTACTACTAATTTGTTGAAATGGCACTTATGACGAGACAGTTTTAACTTGGTAGAGTGATATTTGTTGCATCTTTCATATGGTGTCTAGCTTTCATTGCTTCTAATTTGTTGAAATGCCTTCTCCTTAGTTTACACATCATAAGCTATGAATATGCAATTGCACTAATGACGAGAGACCTCTAACTTGGTAGTGTGATGTTCTTTGCATCTTGCATATGATTTATTTATTGTACTGCTTCACATTTGTTTAAATTCCATTTATGATGAGACACTGTTAACTTGGTAGAGCGATATTTGTAGCATCTTTCATATGGTGTCTACCTTCCATTGCATTGCTTCTAATTTAGTGAAATGTCTTCTGCTTAGTTTACACATCATAGTTCTGGTTATCTCTTCCGTCCTATTTTTCGTACATATTACATCCTCCTATCATGTGGTTGTCTAACATCAAAGTTTAGTTCGTCTGTATCACGCATCAATTTGTTCTGAAGAACTAAATTGTTATTCATTTTTCTTGTCGGCTTGACTTAACATGGCACAGAGAAAGAGGAAGAAACACAGAATGGCAGGGAACGGGAACCGGAAGAATCATGCAGATTCTGCTGGTACTGATGGTGCAATAGAAGGTCAAAGTCCAGCGGAAAATTCTACAAACAGGGTATCCCATGCTACATGAGCTGCAGAAAAAGCCAAACAGAAACAAATAGCTGCCACCAAACAAGCAGCGACAGCCCTAGTTCTTGCAACACCTTCCACAGTACTACCAGCTGCACGAGTTACTCGTGCGTCAACTGAGCTAGCAGGTCGTTCCCAAGCTCCCTTGCCACCTGACACTACTTCCCAAGCATTCTTGACACAAGACGAGTTGTCACGATCAGATGAACCTTGTGAGCTTCAACAGCAAGAAGGTAGTTGCTGAAGTCAAGTTACAGTTGCGTGCTTCTTTATATGTAGTCTCACAGTTTGATGTACACTGACACTTCCTATGTTCGTTGTTGGACTAGCACCTAGGCGTAAGAGGAAACAAACATCAGGGATAATGCTCGATAGGTTAACTAAATCTAAGGAGGAAGAATGGAGATCCATTTTGAGGCGGGTTTAAAAAGGCCACGTGATGCTATAGAGTCAGCCAAGTTAGTATCAGAGGCAGCGGTTGCCATTAGGTGTCATGTACGTATCCTCCCAACATGGATTCAGTACAGGAATGACAAAGACGAAAACTAGTTCAACACCTTCCTCGACCATTTATCTGTAAGTATGGTTATGTATGGAAACTAGTAATATCGTCTTGCTCTGTCCCATACTTTCTAGGTTGTTGATAATGAGACTCCCATAATTTTCAACAGATGAGGTTCAAGTTGGATAGCCAAGATGATGCAACCAGACAAGCTTGCACCCATGTTTTCAAGTCTGCTCTGCGACAGTATCGGTATAACTTGAGGAAAATTCACTTTGAAGGCAAGGCTAACAGTGAACTTTCCCAAACATCTCCAGTGGAAAATATATCGGATGAAGACTGGAGGGGCCTCGTTAAACACTGGTCTGATCCGAAGTATCAGGTACATTATATATATGTGATCAGATCACATGTTGAAGTCCTATTTACACATGTGCCACACAAATCTATCTTCTTGTAGGTGAACTGTTCAAAGAACAAGGCCAACCGTACGAAAGTGAAATTCCAACTGACGACAGGATCTCGTAGCTATATTGCACACCGTGAGGCTCTTGTAATTAGCTGCTATTTCACTCTTTTCATTGTACCATATTATCATATCTATATTGACTTGTTCCAAATGCAGAGGAAAGCCCGCAAGGACCAAAAAGTACCTGAACCAAATGTTGTGGAAATCTTCAAGGACTGTCACACAGTAAGAAGAAGGGCATGACTACACCAGGCAAAGCCGTTGTTGTATGTCCTTAATCCTCATGCCTTTTAACTACTACTTGTTCTGACTTGTTCCTTGAACTGCATGGTTTTCATCCAATGTCTATTACTCTTTTCAATTTTATACACAATTGTCTTAGCGTATCATTGCACCTTACAAGGTTTAAAAGAGAGGAGTGATGTTCCTTTGATCTTGACCTGTAATCTAGTTCCGTGCTGGACTTGCCCACACAACGTTACAATTTCCTGTTTGTCTGTTCTCAGTTGTTTTGTGATATGAATGATGTCATACTATGCTTACCGTATTATAAAATTCGTCTCTTTATCCTTAGCCCTCAATACAATGTGAAGAAATAGACAATACATTAGCGATGGTACATGGTCATATGTTTGGAACCTGGTTTTATTATGTACTTTGCAATAAAATACAACTAATATTTTACATGGGTTCACCAGAATAAGTTCTGTATATAGACCAAAGCTATTTTGTTTGGTTTTGCTGCCTCCTTAATATCTTCTGTTCTGGTACTACTAATGTAAAACCTCAACTTTTCAGCAAGCTATGGAAAAAATGGTGGAACCGCCACCTTCTGAAGGTGGCGAGGCAACTATAACCGCAATGTTAGCTCTTGGTGCAGTGGGTCAGTACATGTCCACTAACAGTGCAAAAGCACGTTCCTGCATAATACTGGGTTGGTTGTTAAGGCAAACTCGTCCAAACTACCTCATGATCAAGATATGCAAGCTCAAAACAATGTTGTATCTGCGCTCTAGACACAAGTCCATTCCCTAACAGAGACCCTTTGTGAAACAAGGAGAGACATTGTTCGATGTTGTCAAGATATGCATGGTTTTGGAACCAGACTATCAGACATTTGCTATGTTGTTCAGGAGCCTAGGAGAACTGAAGGCGAAGGTTATGGTGCTCCATCGGACAATAAAACATGAAAACGTAACAGTCAGGTCAAATGAACTGAGCTTCTGAACTTCTGGCGGTGCATTTATATGCTAGACTGTTAACTTTTATGCCAACCTTCATTTTGTTTTATAGTTGTAATTTGTTTTGGTGCGATACAAAATTTGTTCTTAACGTGCAGCCGCCGACTGAAGAAAACAGCAAGCCATTTTTGTATAGTGTAAGGTGTTCCCTATATTTGTACTGGTGGCGAACTTTGATGCCCACCGGTTGTAGTTAACATGGGCCTCCTACGGGCCGTAGAAACAATGGGCCTTCTACGTGGCGTAGAAACAATGGGCCTTATACGGGCCGTAGACACAATGGGCCTTCTACGGGCCGTATCATCAATGGGCCTTCTACGGGTCGTATGATCGGTTGGCCAAACATGGGCCAATAACAGACCACATTATGGTTGTAAATGGGCTAGAGTTGAAATCGTCCGTTCATGGGCCGACCATAACGGGTCGTCGTTAATCGGCCGTATTTGATGACGCTATGAAAACGGCCCAACGTATTAACGGGCCACAAACGGGCCGACTGTGACCACGGGCTGAATTTGGCCCACAAGCAGAAAATGACAGTAATGGGCCATAAGTAAATGAATGCTGGAAATGAGCCCAAGAATAAATGGACCTTGAGAAGGCCGAAAGATAACATGGGCTGGAAACGGCCCAACAGAATAATGGGCCGTAAGTGGGTATAAAGTGATACATTATTCATTACGGGCCAGTTTCACCACGTGTCGTTAATGAAGGAAATATGCCCTAGAGGCAATAACAATGTTATTATTTTATTTCCTTATATCATGATAAATGTTTATTATTCATGCTAGAATTGTATTATCCGGAAACATAATACTTGTGTGAATACATAGACAAACCAAACGTCACTAGTATGCCTCTACTTGACTAGCTCGTTAATCGAAGATGGTTATGTTTCCTAACCATAGACATGTGTTGTCATTTGATTAATGGGATCACATCATTAGGAGAATGATGTGATTGACATGACCCATTCCATTAGCTTAGCACCCGATCATTTAGTATGTTGCTATTGTTTTCTTCATGACTTATACATGTTCCTATGACTATGAGATTATGCAACTCCCGTTTACTGGAGGAACACTTTGTGTGCTACCAAACGTCACAACGTAATTGGGTGATTATAAAGGAGCTCTACAGGTGTCTCCAAAGGTGAATGTTGGGTTGGCGTATTTCGATATTAGGATTTGTCACTCCGATTGTCAGAGAGGTATCTCTGGGCCCTCTCGGTAATGCACATCACATAAGCCTTGCAAGCATTACAACTAATGAGTTAGTTGCAAGATGATGTATTACGAAACGAGTAAAGAGACTTGCCGGTAGCGAGATTGAACTAGGTATTGAGATACCGACGATCGAATCTCGGGCAAGTAACATACCGATGACAAAGGGAACAACGTATGTTGTTATGCGGTCTGACCGATAAAGATCTTCGTAGAATATGTAGGAGCCAATATGAGCATCCAGGTTCCGCTATTGGTTATTGACCGGAGACGTGTCTCGGTCATGTCTACATTGTTCTCGAACCCGTAGGGTCCGCACGCTTAAGGTTTCGATG
>NC_053028.1:274275844-274289823 GCF_003073215.2 Triticum urartu
GGCGGCATGGCAGGGAGCGCCCGCTCTCCATCATCTCCGGAAGGAGATCCCCCGAAGACGAGCTCTATTGAGAAGGGCTGAGATCCGAGCTACAAGGTAAAAATTCGGTTAATCTTCTCAGATATAAATCAAGGATTTCCCTCATCCCTCAAAAGGAAAATCTTTCTCTACTTACGGCTCACTGGAGGGCTGATCCCCTTGAGGGCGTAGTCCAGCCGAGGAACTCCCCGACGTTGGACCCTCTGACGAGGATTTTTCCCCCCGCTTCGAGGCCATGGTTTCCGGGTCATCAGAGGCGGCTCTCTTCTTCCCCTTAGGAGAGGAATTGTCGGTTCCTCCCTTCGGAGCAGCCTCCTTCGAGGAGGCCATAGTTTCCTTGTCCTCCCCCTTGCTCCCCTCCAAAGGCATTATCTCCAGCATCCTGACCAGCACGAGATCCGGCCTGGTTTCGGGAAGGGGAGCCGGACACCTGATCAGCTTTGCCTTCACTATCCACTCCTGTTTAAAAGGACGACTCTTTTAGGGGCAAGTTTATGACAATTATACGGATAGAAGGTCTGGGCACAAGGTTGCTTACTTGAGTATCCGGGCGATTGCAGCTTAGGCCCGCGTCCTCGGTTAAATCCGGACACAATCTCTTGTGATCCGAAGAACAGTTTATACATCTCCGCGGGCGTTGCGCCCATGAAATTCTGGAGAGCTCGCGGTCCCTCTGGATTAAACTCCCACAGGCGAAGGGAGCGACGTTTGCCGGGCAATATTCGGCGAATCAGCATGACCTGCGTCACCTTGACCAGGCTTGAGGTCTCCTTCCAAGAGATCCTTAATGCGGCCCTGCAACAAGGGCACGTCTTTGGGCAAACCCCAATCTAACCCTCTGTTGACCCATGACGCTAGCCGTGGTGGGGGACCCGAGCGAAAGGCAGGAGGCGCCACCCACTTGGTGCTCCGGGGAGCGGTGATATAAAACCACTCTCGTTGCCACAAGCCTAGCTCCTCTTGAAAAGAGCCCTCGGGCCATGGAGCATCAGAATTTTTGCTTATAACAGCGCCTCCGCACTCTGCGTGCCGTCCCTTGATCATCTTCGTCTCCACTTTGAAGGTCTTGAGCCATAATCCGAAGTGAGGGGTAACACGAAGGAACGCTTCACACACGACAATAAACGAGGAGATATGAAGAATGGACTCCGGAGCTAAGTCATGGAATTCCAGCTCGTAATAAAATAGCAGTCCCCTCACAAAGGGATCCATTGGGAAGCCCAACCCCCGAAGGAAGTGAGACATGAACACTATGCTCTCACCGGGCTGGGGACTAGGAATGACCTGCCCTTGAGCAGGCAACCTATGCGAAATTTCGCTGGTCAGGAACTTAGCCTCCCTCAACTTTAGTACGTCCTCCTCGGAGGGCGTCCATCGGCCTTGAAGGTCAGAACCGGACATTGTCGAAGTCCGAAGCGCCCTGGAATCTGGGAGCCTAGGGTGTTGGAACTCGAGGCGACGGGCGAACTCGCTTGAGATTGAAAAAAGGAGTAAGGCCTTGGTCTCTTTATAAGAGGTTGAATACCAAGAGCCCTCCCCGTAACCGTTCGGGACTCGTCTTTAATCGAGGAAACGTGCTAACAGGGCGGTTGGGTTACCCACGTCCGTATTGATGGAGAATCCCGTAAAAGGGGTACACGATCTCTGCTTTGACAAGACGTGCCAAGGAAACCGCCTCGCAAAACGTGCTGAGGTGGAAAGTAAAAACGATTCGAGTAAAGGACTTGGCCGTAGTGTGATGACGCACTGCGGAATACGTCAGCAGATTTGATTTGTGTTAATATTATTCTCTCTATGGCAATATGTGGAAACTTATTTTGCAGAGCCGGACACTACTCTTGGTGTTTACAATCTTCTATGAAGGACTTGGAGGAGGAACCCGCCTTGCAATGCCGAAGACAATCTGCGCGCCGGACTCGTCGTCATTGAAGCCTGGTTCAGGGGCTACTGAGGGAGTCCTGGATTAGGGGGTGTTCGGGTAGCCGGACTATACCTTCAGCCGGACTCCAGGACTATGAAGATACAAGATTGAAGACTTCGTCCCGTGTCCGGATGGGACTTTCCTTGGCGTGGAAGGCAAGCTTGGCGATGCGGATATTCAAGATCTCCTACCATTGTAACCGACTCTGTGTAACCCTAACCTATCCGGTGTCTATATAAACCGGAGGGTTGTAGTCCGTAGGACATCAACTCCATATACAACAATCATACCATAGGCTAGCTTCTAGGGTTTAGCCTCCTTGATCTCGTGGTAGATCTACTCTTGTACTACCCATATCATCAATATTAATCAAGCAGGAGTAGGGTATTACCTCCATCGAGAGGGCCCGAACCTGGGTAAAAACATCGTGTCCCTTGTCTCCTGTTACCATCCGCCTTGACGCACAGTTCGGGACCCCCTACCCGAGATCCGCCGGTTTTGACACCGACACACCGTGCCGGTGACCCCCATCCAACCGGAGCGCCGGACAATCTGTTGGAGGTGCTCAAAGGCGCCTCCATCGACGAGGAGCACCGCACCATTATGAGTGCGGTGGTCCAGAAGGTTCAGTCCGCCAAGAGTGGACTGACTGAAGCTTGTGCTAGCCTTTTAACAGGCTTTGAGGTAAGTAAAGAATGTGTAAATAATATTACCGCATAGACAGTAGCCCCTGATGCTCCGTTTGGCGTTCGGGAAGAAAAGCCGAATAGAGGATCAAATAAAATTCGCAGTAGTCTAACAAAAAGGAGTTAATATGCGTATGCAGGCTTCTCTGCTGGCGTCCGCTGTACTGACTGCGGAAGTGGACACGCTAAAGCAGAACCTCGAGCAGTCGAGCAAGAGCTCGGGGTGCCAAGAAGCAGCTCGAGGATAAGGAAGGTAAGAAATACCTTGTTTAATATATACATAAAAAAGGTGCAATTGCAAAAAATGACAGGATTATCGTCGGCTATTGTAGGGGCCACGCTGAGGTGGCACCCTTGAAGCAAGCGCTGCTCGAGGCCGAGAAGAGGGCGGCCACGGAGTGCACCGAGCGGGAGAAGTATGAGGCCCGAGGTTGGCAAGGTGTGGCAAGAGCTCCAGGCTCTCATGGAAAAACATGAGAGTTTGGAGCTTGACTCAAAGACGCGAGCGTCCAGCTCGCGGTGGCTATTAAAATGCCAAGTTTGCCAAGGCCGAATCCCAGAAGACCCTCCAGGAGTTGGATGAGGTGAAAAAGATAGCGGCGGGTAAGGCATTCTTTATGCAAAGCAAACACATAAACGTGAGTTACTTGTTACTTACCCGAATCCGGAGCTCTCCAGGAGCGCATTCGCAGATCTTCCCCGTAGCGTATCCATGCCGCCGCATTCTATGAGCCGAGGAGGGCAGCTCGACAGAGAAGGTGTTCTGGTCTCAGTATGCTAAGGCCGGACACCCCGTGCCCCTGAGTGACCAGCTGAAGCAACTGGTCGAGCTCAACAAGGCGGCCGAACAGGCCGTGAAGGGCCTCATAGTTCGGCTGTGGCCTGGAGAGGCTCTGCCTGGGAGCTATTTCGGGCTGGTGCGGCGGCTGGTGGGGGCCTGTCCAAGGCTCGAAGTCATCAAGCGCTCCGTCTGCATTGAAGGTGCCCGTAGGGCCCTTGCCCGTGCTAAGGTGCACTGGGGCAAGCTGGATGCTGAGAAGCTTGTGAAGGACGGGCCACCGCCTGGGAAAGAGCATCGCAAGCCCGAGAATTATTATAAGGATGTTCTGAAGGGTGCCTGCCTTATGGCGGATGAATGTTCCAGGGATGTAATTTTTGAGTAAAACTCGCTCGTTTTGTCCTGTGCGCTGAAAACTTGTTCATATGCGCTAAGCAATGCTGTTGGAATTTAAAATATTACCTTCTATGCGGCTGTTTATCAATTCTGAGAGATGGCGAGTCGTCGGCTTCTGCCCCCGTGCCGCTAGTGCTGGGGTGTTCGGGGATAAACCTGAGCGCTCTTTTTCCCATGTTTGGGTCCTTCGAGGGAGGCGCTCAGCACAACGAACAAGGCAATCAGACTATAATGCGTGAACACTCTCACTTAGCCATAGAATTCTATAATTTTAAATTTCGGCGAAGCCCCTGGTATTCGGAAGACCGATTTCGGGGCGCTATCCACGCCTTGGCCGGACAGAGCCGACTCCTCGCTCTAAGCGGCATAAGTCTTTAGGGACTCGAAAAACCTCTCGAACAGCGACCAGCTCTCGCTTCATCATGACAGTCAGTTTTAGCTTTCTCTACTAAGGTGCTCGACCCAGCTCAACTGGGGCACAATCGCAGTAGTTCTCCTAGTGCTACCTTAGCCGATATAGCGGAACGTAAGGCACCAAAACATAGGAGCCGGGCAAACCCAACTATTACCCAAGACATGATTCGGAGCCGATGCATATAATGCTATAAGTTCGGGGTGCCGCACTTGTTAAAGTGTTCGGACTTCTCACACCATATTGAGGGGTACTAAGCCCCTGGCATTTTTGGCCGTACCAAAGTGTACGGGTGCAACATGTCGTTAAGGAACATATATTTGTAAAAAAAGAGTAATGCAAAATAGACAAAAGCTATGCATTGTTTATTAAAAAGGGTTGCGATCAAAGAAGAACGATACAAATAATGCGATAAGCAAAAGGTTGGACTATTTAACATGTCCGTTCCAGGGGCAGGCTGCGGAATGGTAAGTGAAACAGGTATACTGCTCGTGATAGAGACCACCTGGGAGTTCCGTAATGCGGCATGGCTTGTCTGCTTCCCTGGTTCTTGCATCATTTGTGCGGCAATTGAACTGCCGAACAGGCCTTCCGAAGAATGGAGTCCTGAAAGTAAGAGAAAATTAAAAAATCGGCAGCCCCTGGTGCGGTTTAAGCCGTGTTTCGGGCGTGCCGTGATGGTGCCCCTCCCCCTGTACCCATGGTATTTCTAGAGCGTAGTTATGTACGCGAAGCACTGGTGTCGCATTTTTGCGAGGGCTGGGGTTGGGGCCGCATTGCTACGCCTGCTCGGAACGTGCCAGGCGGTCTTGTTGTAGGTTACTCCGGGCGCGCTTGACGGTGTCCGGACGTTTAATGGCCGGACTGGAGAACTGCCTGAGAGGCTGCTTTGTACTTCCGCTGCAAGGGCCGCCGTGTGCTCCTCCGTTCGGAGGGAGCGTTCGGTGTTTCCATTGACCGTAATTACTCCTCGAGGGCCTGGCATCTTGAGCTTAAGGTATGCGTAGTGCGGTACCGCATTGAACTTGGCGAATGCGGTTCGTCCGAGCAGTGCGTGATAGCCACTGCGGAATGGGACTATGTCGAAGATTAACTCCTCGCTTCGGAAATTATCCGGAGATCCGAAGACCACTTCAAGTGTGACTGAGCCTGTACAGTTGGCCTCTACACCTGGTATTACGCCTTTAAAGGTCGTTTTGGTGGGCTTAATCCTCGAGGGATCTATGCCCATTTTCCGCACTGTATCCTGGTAAAGCAGGTTCAGGCTACTGCTCCCCATAAGGACTCTAGTGAGATGAAATCCGTCAATAATTGGGTCTAGAACCAATGCGGCGAATCCGCCATGACGGTGCTAGTGGGATGGTCCCTTCGATCAAAGGTGATCGGGCAGGAGGACCATGGGTTGAACTTTGGGGCGACTGGCTCTACCGCGTATACGTCCCTTAACGCGCGCTTCCGCTCCCTCCTTGGGGATGTGGGTTGCGTATATCATGTTCACCGTCCGCACTTGTGGGGGAAAACCCTTCTGTCCACTGTTGTTCGGCGGCCGGGGCTCTTCGTCGTCATCGCTATGCAGCCCCTTGTCTTATTTTCGGCATTTAACTTGCCTGCCTGCTTGAACACCCAACAATCCCTGTTGGTGTGATTGGCCGGCTTTTCGGGGGTGCCATGTATCTGGCACAAGCGGTCGAGTATTCGGTCCAAACTGGACGGGCCCCTAGGATTTCTTTTGAATGGCTTTTTCCGCTGACCGGATTTATAGCCTCTGAATCCGGCATTAACTGCCGTATCCTCAGCATTGTCGCCGTTAATGCGGCGCTTCTGCTTGTTGCGACGCGACCTGCCACTACTGTCCCTGGTATCCGAATTACCAGGGTTCTTGGTCATATTGTTGCTACGAGCAAGCCAGCTGTCTTCTCCCGCGCAAAAGCGGGTCATGAGTGTCGTGAGTGCTGCCATAGATTTCGGCTTTTCCTGTCCAAGGTGCCGGGCCAAGCCACTCGTCACGGATATTGTGCTTGAAGGCTGCTAGGGCCTCAGCGTCCGGACAGTCGACTATTTGATTTTTCTTTGTTAGGAACCGTGTCCAGAATTGCCTGGCCGATTCCTCTGGCTGCTGAATTACGTGGCTTAGGTCATCGGCGTCTGGTGGTCGCACATAAGTGCCCTGGAAATTGTCGAGGAATGCGGCTTCCAGGTCCTCCCAACAACTGATTGATCCTGCTGGCAAGCTGTTAAGCCAATGCCGAGCTGGTCCTTTAAGCTTGAGTGGGAGGTATTTGATGGCGTGGAGATCATCGCCGCGGGCCATGTGGATATGAAGGAGATAATCCTCGATCCATACCGCAGGATCTGTTGTGCCATCATATGATTCGATGTTTACGGGTTTGAAACCCTCGGGGATTTGATGATCCATTACTTCGTCTGTGAAGCATAGTGGGTGTGCGGCGCCTCTGTACTGGGCTATATCACGACGTAGCTCCAATGAGCTTTGTCTACTGTGTTCGGCCCTACCGGATTTGTGTCCGGCGTGACGGTTATCGTCTCGAGTCATGGGGCGCCCACGCGATCCATAGATCGATCTTGTTTGCCTTGCCTTGTCCTCCAATATATCTCGCAGGTCTGGCGCATTTTCCCGTGCCTTGGTACGGGGTGCGTCTTGAGTGGAGGGCCGAGAGGCCTCTTTGTTGCGGCCACGAGGTGGCCGGTCGGCCGTATCAAGTGCTGGTGATGTAGGTTTAAGTGCTTCCTCCTCTAATCGGGGTAGCAACCTGCGCTTTGGGTAGCTCTTGGAGGGGCGTTCGAGTTTATGCTCTTCGGCCGCAAGGACTTCAGTCCAACTGTCGACTAGCAAATCTTGATTAGCTCTAAGCGGTTGCTGTTTTTTCTTGAGGCTTCTTGCCATGGCCATAAGCCTGCGTTGAAAACGCTCTTGCTCGACGGGATCCTCTGGCACGACGAATTCATCGTCGTCGAGGCTTGCCTCGTCTTCGGAGGGAGGCATATAATTATCGTCCTCGACCTCTCTGTCTGCCGCTCTCTCATGAGGGCTGGCTTTCTCCATCCTCCTGTGCTGAATCTTGCTGGAGGGGGTTTTCTTCGGCACTCTCCGGAGTATTATTATCTCCCGTGCTGGAATCACCGTATTTGCTTTGGCGGGATTTTGAGCGGCGCCGCTGACGCCGGCGCTTAGGCTGTTTCTTGGAGGGGTCATCCTCCGCTGTTCCATCGCCATCTCCTTCTTTTGGGGTGTCCACCATGTATATGTCATATGACGAGGTGGCTTTCCAGGGCCCAATAGGCGCTGGTTCTTCATCGTCTCCTGCATCGGCGTCCATACCGTCGATGTCTTCAGAGTCGAAATCGAGCATGTCAGTTAAATCGTCGACAGTGGCTAAAAAGTGGGTGGTTGGTTGGGCTTTGAATTTATTCATTGTCCGTATCCCAACCTTGCTGACCGTAGTCCGGCCAGGGCTCTCGTGATAAAGAGAGACTTTAGTGTCTTCAGAATATCGCCGAAAGGCGAGTGCTGAAAGATGTCCGCGGCAGTAAACTCCATGATCGGCGCCCAATCGGATTCGATCAGCAGGGGCGCGGAGGGTTTAGAGCCCGGAGAGGAGTCCGGCTCCTTGGAGTCATGAGTCTCGCGGAGTGCGGGGCTGGTGTTCGGCTTGATCGCCATTGAGATCGCAGCCCCCGAGGCGGCGTCCAACCACCCATCCTCGATCGGCGCAGTTGGCTCCGAATTAAGGGTCGAAGCCGATGCGGGTGCGGCCTCCAGGGCACTGTTCGGCGGCAGAGCTAGATCATGCTCGTCGTGACAGTGCGGCGCGCTCGGCAGTGGCTCGAATCCGTCGAAGATCAAGTCCCCGCGGATGTCAGCCGTGTAGTTTAAACTTCCAAATCTGACCTGACGGCCAGGGGCATAGCTTTCGATCTGCTCCAGATGGCCAAGTGAATTGGCCCGCAGTGCGAAGCCGCCGAAGACAAAGATCTGTCCGGGGAGGAAGGTCTCACCCTGGACTGCATCGCTATTGATGATCGTAGGAGCCATCAAGCCTGACGGCGACGACACAGAGGAACTCTCAATGAAAGCACCAATGTCGGTGTCAAAACCGGCGGATCTCGGGTAGGGGGTCCCGAACTGTGCGTCTAGGCCGGATGGTAACAGGAGGCAAGGGACACGAAGTTTTACCCAGGTTCGGGCCCTCGGATGGAGGTAAAACCCTACGTCCTGCTTGATTAATATTGATGATATGGGTAGTACAAGAGTAGATCTACCACAGATCAGAGAGGCTAAACCCTAGAAGCTAGCCTATGGTATGATTGTTGTTCTGTATGTTGTCCTACGGACTAAAACCCTCCGGTTTATATAGACACCGGAGAGGGTTAGGGTTACACAAAGTCGGTTACAATGGTAGGAGATCTACATATCCGTATCGCCAAGCTTGCCTTCCACGCCAAGGAAAGTCCCTTCCGGACACGGGACGAAGTCTTCAATCTTGTATCTTCATAGTCCAGGAGTCCGGCTGAAGGTATAGTCCGGCTATCCGACACCCCCTAATCCAGGACTCCTCAGACATCATTGGATAATAATATGAAGCATAAAGCACCATTTTTAAGCAGAGGGTACATCGGGTTGCGGGAGAGTGGACCGCTGTAGATAGAGGGGGGAAGGTGATGGAGATGTTGGTGAAGATGGCGGAGGTGTTGGTGTAGATCGCGGTGATGATGATGGCCCCTGGTGGCACTCCGGTGCCACCAGAAGCGAGGGGGAGAGAGCCCCCCTCCTTCTTCTTCTTCCTTGACCTCCTCCCTAGATTGGAGAAGGGTTTCCCCTCTGGTCCATGGCCTCCATGGCACGGGAGGGGCGAGAGCCCCTCCGAGATTGGATCTGTCTCTCTGTTCTCTCTGTTTCTGTGTTTCCAGATTCTTCCCTTTCACCGTTTCTTATATTCCCGGAGATCCGTAACTCCGATTGGGCTGAAATTTTAACATGATCTCTATCCGGATATTAGCTTTCTTGCGGCGAAAGAAGGGCATAAACCGCCTTACGGGTGGCCCACGAGGTTCAAGGGCGCGCCCAGGGAGGGCAGGCGTGCCCCCTGCCTCGTGGCACCTCGGGCACCGTCTCGCGGGATTTTTCTTCCCAAAAATCATATATTCCAAAAAAAATCTCCGTCAGTTTTTATCCCGTTTGGACCTCGTTGATATGGATATTCTGCGAAACAAAAAACATGCAACAAACAGGAACTGGCACTGGGCACTGGATCAATATGTTAGTCCCAAAAATAGTATAAAAAGTTGCCAAAAGTATATGAAAGTTGTAGAATATTGGCATGGAACAATCAAAAATTATAGATACGACGGAGACGTATCAGCATCCCCAAGCTTAATTCCTGCTCGTCCTCGAGTAGGTAAATGATAAAAAAGATAATTTTTGATGTGGAATGCTACCTAGCATAATCTTGATCACATATCTAATCATGGCATGAATATTAAGATACACGAGTGATTCAAAGCAATAGTCTATCATTTGACATAAAAACAATAATACTTCAAGCCTACTAATAAAGCAATCATGTCTTTTCAAAATAACATGGCCAAAGAAAGTTATCCCTACAAAATCATATAGTCTGGCTATGCTCCATCTTCACCACACAAAATATTCACATCATGCACAACCCCGATGACAAGCCAAGCAATTGTTTCATACTTTTGACGTTCTCAAACCTTTTCAACTTTCACGCAATACATGAGCGTGAGCCATGGACATAGCACTATAGGTGGAATAGAATATGATGGTGGAGAAGACAAAAAGGAGAAGATAGTCTCACATCAATTAGGCGTATCAACGGGCTATGGAGATGCCCATCAATAGATATCAATGTGAGTGAGTAGGGCTTGCCATGCAACGGATGCACTAGAGCTATAAGTGTCTGAAAGCTCCAACTAAAACTAAGTGGGTGTGCATCCAACTTGCTTGCTCATGAAGACCTCGGGCATTTGAGGAAGCCCATCATCGAAATATACAAGCCAAGTTCTATAATGAAAATTCCCACTAGTATATGAAAGTGATAACTCAGGAGACTCTCTATATGAAGAACATGGTGCTACTTTGAAGCACAAGTGTGGAAAAAGGATAGTAGCACTGCCCCTTCTCTCTTTTTCTCTCATTTTTTTTGTTTTTTGGTGGGCTTCTTTGGCCTCTCTTTTTTATTTGGGCTTCTTTGGACTCTTTTATTTTTTGTAAAGTCCGGAGTCTCATCCCGACTTATGGGGGAATCATAGTCTCCATCATCCTTTACTCACTGGGGCAATGCTCTAATAATGATGATCATCACACTTTTATTTACTTACAACTCAATATTACAACTCAATGTCTAGAACAAAGTATGACTCTATATGGATGCCTTCGGCGGTGTACGGGGATGTGCAATGATCTAGCATAGCAATGACATTAAAAAACGGACAAGCTATGAAAACATCATGCTAGCTATCTTACGATCATGCAAAGCAATATGACAATGAATGCTCAAGTCATGTATATGATGATGATGGAAGTTGCATGGCAATATATCTCGGAATGGCTATGGAAATGCCATGATAGGTAGGTATGGTGGCTGTTTTGAGGAAGATATATGGTGGGTTTAAGGTAGCGACGAAAGTTACGCGATACTAGAGAGGCTAGCAATGGTGGAAGGGTGAGAGTGCGTATAATCCATGGACTCAATATTAGTCATAAAGAACTCACATACTTATTGCAAAAATCTATTAGTCATCGAAACAAAGTACTACGCGCATGCTCCTACGGGGATAGATTGGTAGGAAAAGACCATCGCTCGTCCCCGACCGCCACTCATAAGGAAGACAATCAATGAATAAATCATGCTCCGACTTCGTTACATAACGGTTCACCATATGTGCATGCTACGGGAATCACAAACCTCAACACAAGTATTTATACAATCCACAACTACCCACTAGCATGGCTCTAATATCACCATATTTATATCGCAAAACTATTGCAAGGAATCAAACATATCATATTCATCGATCTACAAGTTTATGTAGGATTTTATGACTAACCATGTGAATGACTAGTTCCTGTCATCTCTCTAAATAGATATAAGTGAAGCAAGAGAGTTCAATTCTTTCTACAAAAGATACGCCCATGCTCTAACAAATATAAGTGAAGCAAAAGAGCATTCTACAAATGGCGGTTGTATATGTAAAGAGAAACAGGCAATCCAAACTTCAAATGATATAAGTGAAGCACATGAAGCATTCTATAAAGCAATACTCAAAAGATATAAGTGAAGTGCAATGAGCATTCTATAAATCAACCAAGGACTATCTCATACCAGCATGGTGCATAAAAGAAAAATGAAAACTAAATGCAAAAGACGCTCCAAGGTTGCACATATCGCATGAACGAAACGAATCCGAAAACATACCGATACTTGTTGAAGAAGCATGGGATGCCTTCCGGGGCATCCCCAAGCTTAGATGCTTGGGTGTCCTTGAATATTTACTTGGAGTGCCTCGGGCATCCCCAAGCTTGAGCTCTTGCCTCTCTTCCTTCTTCTCACATCAAGACCTTCTCGATCATCGAACACTTCATCCACACAAAACTTCAACAGAAAACTCGGTAAGATCCGTTAGTATAATGAAGCAAATCACTACTCTAAGAACTGTTGCAAACCAATTCATATTTTTTTTCATTGTTTCTACTGTAATATAACTTTTTCATGGCTTAATCCACTGATATGAATTGATAGTTTCATCAAAACAAGCAAACTATGCATCAAAAACAGAATCTGTCTAAAACAGAACAGTCTGTAATAATATGAACATTCACCATACTTCTTATACTTGAAAAATTCTACCAAAATTAGGAAAAATAAAAAATTTGTATAGGAAGACAGTGCAAAAAGAATCAGAACCATTTGACGTTCCAGCAAGAATTGTAAAATCGCGCACTACAGCCAAAGTTTCTGTCCTGCACCGTACAAACCATCAAGCAAATGTAAACATCCTAAAGGCAAACCTTGGCAAATTATTTTTATAATACAATGGAATTTTACAAGGGGATAATTATTTTTATTGAAAAGTTTCTGTAATCAAGTTTCACAAAGTTTTCGTGAGCATGAACAAAGTTCAAGGCTAGCTCCCACTTCAACAATGCTTGTCTTTCTCACTTCCGCTTTCCTTTTTGAAAAAGTTTTGGGTTCCCCTCTTTATTTCTGTTGTTTTTAAACTATATAAAAGCACTCATCAGAAATAAATGACTCTCTAAAACTTCCGGGTTGTCTCCCTGACAGCGCTTTCTTTAAAGCCATTAAGCTAGGCATATAGTGCTCAAGTAATGGATCCACCCGGATCCCAAGGTATATCAAATCCAATTTTAATTAACAATGATTTGTAATTTAGTGGTGAGCACAAGGTAACATATATCATGTAATGACGAAGTCTAACTCTCTTCCTATGCATCGGCATGTCATAATAGAACAATTCATGCACACAAAGTAAAGGCCAATGCATAGTATAAATAGTTTCTTGCAATTTTATCATATTGGAAACATAGAGAGGTGGAGATATAGTTCCTCTCTCATAATAATTGCAAGTAGGAGCAGCAAGCACATGCATATTATATTCATCAAAATCATCATGTGCAACGGTATAAGGCAACCCATCAATATAATCCTTAATAAGTGCAAACTTCTCCGATATAGTGTAGTTGGGAGAATCCAAAAAGATAATAGGACTATCATGCGTGGGTGCAATAGCAACAATTTCATGTTTAACATAAGGAACTATAGAAAGTTCATCTCTATAAGCATAATTCATATTGGCATCTTGGCCACAAGCATAGCAAGCATCATCAAAAAGGGATATTTCAAGAGAATCAACAGGATCATAACAATCATCATAGCAATCATCCTTCGGTAAGCACGAAGGGAAATTAAACAATGTAAGAGTTGAAGAGTTACTCTCATTAGAAGGTGGGCATGGGTAGCTAATCCTCTCTTCCTCCTTTTGTTCTTCGCTCTCCTCCTCATCTTTTTCATCCACTGAGCTCACAGTTTCATCAATTTCTTCTTCCATAGACTCCTGCAAAATGTTAGTCTCTTCTTGGACAGCGGGGTAGTCCTCAATATATTGTTCAACATAGGCATTAGAAGCATAATTATCATAGCAATATTTAAGTACGGCAAAAATTTTAGATTTGTAAAGAGTAGCATCATACTTTTCAATCAAAGAAGCAATTTCGTAAGCACCCTTAAAAGCAACAAATTCTTCAATTTGTTGAACATCATAGTAATTATAAACACCCTTAGCATACGAAGATACGATTCCATTGTCACTAAACTCACATTGATAGGGAAGGTGTTTCTTAGGGTTTTCAGAACAACAAGTAAAATCATATATTTGACATAAATTCCAAGCATAGCATTGCAAACGATGAATTTGACCCAGTAAAATTTTCCCTTTTCAGATATTCGGTGCCGCACATAACAAGCATGCTCATCTAAAGATTTGCCCTCAACTAAGCTAGTTGGGGTTTTAGCACGAGCACATAGGGATCGAAGATGATCCAAGTAATAAGCTTCAGGAGTGTGATAGATTTTGAGTGGTTCTTCAACCATTGGTTTAGTAGGTACAACTAATTTTTTTGGTATTTTGCGTTTCCTACCCATAACTAAAGATACAAAACAAGAGCACAGAATAAAAACTACTTAGTGA
>NC_053028.1:274290823-274305667 GCF_003073215.2 Triticum urartu
GCGTTATGATTCGCGTTCGGTACTTTGATAATTTGGTATGTGGGTGGACCGGTGCTTGGGTACTGCCCTTACTTGGACAAGCATCCCACTTATGATTAACCTCTATTGCAAGCATCCGCAACTACAACAAAAGTATTAAGGTAAACCTAACCATAGCATGAAACATATGGATCCAAATCAGCCCCTTACGAAGCAACACATAAACTAGGGTTTAAGCTTCTGTCACTCTAGCAACCCATCATCTACTTATTACTTCCCAATGCCTTCCTCTAGGCCCAAATAATGGTGAAGTGTCATGTAGTCGACATTCACATAACACCACTAGAGGGAGACAACATACATCTCATCAAAAATATCGAACGAATACCAAATTCACATGACTACTAATAGCAAGACTTCTCCCATGTCCTCGGGAACAAATGTAACTACTCACAAAGCATATTCATGTTCATAATCAGAGGAGTATTAATATGCATATAGGATCTGAACATATGATCTTCCACCAAATAAACCAACTAGCATCAACTACAAGGAGTAATTAACACTACTAGCAACACCACAGGTACCAATCCCAGACTTGGAGACAAGAATTGGATACAAGAGATGAACTAGGGTATTGAGAGGAGATGGTGCTGGTGAAGATGTTGATGGAGATTGCCCTCTCCCGATGAGAGGAGCGTTGGTGATGATGATGGCGATGATTTCCCCCTCCCAGAGGGAAGTTTCCCCGGCAGAACAGCTCTGCCGGAGCCCTAGATTGGATCTGCCAAGGTTCCGCCTCGTGGCGGCGGAGTTTCGTCCGAGAAGATGGCTTATGATTTTTTTTCCTCATCGAAAGACTCCATATAGCAGAAGATGGCCATCGGAGGGCCACCAGGGGGCCCACGAGGTAGGAGGGCGCCCCACCCTCGTGGGCAGGGTGTGGCCCCCTGGTGAACTTCTTGCGCTCAGTATTTTTTATATATTCTGAAAACGTCTTCCGTGAAGTTTCGGGACTTTTGGAGCTATGCAGAATAGGTCTCTAATATTCGCTCCTTTTTCAGCCCAGAATCCCAACTGCCGGCATTCTCCCTCTTTATGTAAACCTTGTAAAATAAGATGGAATAGGCGTAAGTATTATGACATAATGTGTAATAACAGCCCATAATGCAATAAATATCGATATAAAAGCATGATGCAAAATGGACGTATGACTGGGCGGTCCGCCAAAGGTGGGGACAGGGGCGAACCGCACCGCAGGAGACGCCGAAGGTGACAGTACCTGCTGAAACGGGAACGCCAGCGCATCAAAGTACACTTACCGCGAAGTGAAAACACGGTGGGAAACTGGATCATAGCACCAGTAACCTTTGTGTTGGGAGGATTACCAAGAAAAATTCAAGGAAGTGACCGCGGTGCGAGTTTGTGAGGAGAAGTGGACGTGGTGCTAGGGTAATAGAGACACCCGAAGATGCGAAGATCATCATAAGATGGAACCGCACCAAAGAGGAGCTGGTGAGGAGTGTAGTTCCAGCGGGAATGACAGGGGCGAATGCTAATGAGGAGGCTGGAGGTCGCGAGCGTGTCCGGCCAGAATCGAGGAGGCACGTAGGAGTGGAAGAGCAACGTGCGGACACAGTCATTAAGAGTGCGAAGGGCGCGCTCGACGCGACCGTTCTGCTGAGACGTGTAGGGGCATGTGAGGCGAAAGATGGTGCCGTGGGACGCAAGTAAATTGCGGACGGCGACGTTGTCAAACTCCTTGCCATTGTCAGTTTGCAAGGCGAGAATGGGACGACCGAACTATGTGGTGACATATGAATAAAAGGCTGTGAGTGTGGCAAGGGCGTCGGGCTTGCGACGGAGAGGGAATGTCCACACATAATGAGAAAAATCATCCAATATCACCAGATAGTATAAATGGCCCGTGTTGCTAGCAACCGGGGACGTCCAAACATCACTATGCAATAACTGAAATGGAAAAGTGGAAATGTTTGTAGACTCGCTAAAGGGAAGACGAACGTGCTTGCCAAGACGGCAAGCCTCACAAGTATGATCGTCGACTTTATTACATGAGAAAGAAAAACTCTGAAGAATCTGACGCATAACGGTGGAGTTGGGATGACCAAGACGGGCATGCCAAAGATCGACACTGGCGGCGAAGGCGACAGGACGACGGGTGGTGGTGGCGCCGGAGGGATGCACTGGGTAAAGCTCGTCCGGGCTTTCACATCGCTGGAGTACCATCCGTGTATGGGCTCCTTCACAGAAAAACCTATATCATCAAATTCAACGTTAATAGGATTCTCACGAGCAAGGCGACGAACAGAAACAAGATTAGTAACTAACTTAGGAGACACAAGGACATTAGACATTGATACGTCCATTTTGCATCATGCTTTTATATCAATATTTATTGCATTATGGGCTGTTATTACATTATGTCACAATACTTATGCCTATTCTCTCCTATTTTACAAGGTTTACATAAAGAGGGAGAATGCCGGCAGCTGGGATTCTGGGCTGGAAAAGGAGCAAATATTAGAGACCTATTCTGCACAGCCTCCAAAAGTCCTGAACTTCACGAAAGAGGTTTTCAGAATATATAAAAAATACAGAGCGCAAAAGAAGTTCACCAGGGGGCCACACCCTGCCACATGAGGGTGGGGGCGCGCCCCTACCCCCTACCTCGTGGGCCCCCTGGTGGCCCTCCGGTGGCCATCTTCTGCTATATGAAGTCTTTTGTTGGGAAAAAATAACAAGCCATCTTCTCGGATGAAACTCCGCTGCCACGATGCGGAACCTTGGTGGAACCAATCTAGGGCTCTGGCGGAGCTGTTCTGCCGGGGAAACTTCCTTCCCGGAGGGGGAAATCGTCGCCATCGTCATCACCAACGCTCCTCTCATCGGGAGAGGGCAATATCCATCAACATCTTCATCAGCACCATCTCTGCTCAAAACCCTAGTTCATCTCTTGTATCCAATTCTTGTCTCCAAGTCCGGGATTAGTACTAGTAGGTTGCTAGTAGTGTTAATTACTCCTTGTAGTTGATGCTACTTGGTTTATTTGGTGGAAGATCATATGTTCAGATCCTATATGCATATTAATACCCCTCTGATTATGAACATGAATATGCTTTGTGAGTAGTTACGTTTGTTCCTGAGGACATGGGAGAAGTCTTGCTAGTAGTAGTCATGTGAATTTGGTATTCGTTCGATATTTTGATGAGATGTATGGTGTCTCTCCTCTAGTGGTGTTATGTGAACGTCGACTACATAACACTTCACCATTATTTGGGCCTAGAGGAAGGCATTGGGAAGTAATAAGTAGATGATGGGTTGCTAGAGTGACAGAAGCTTAAACCCTAGTTTATGCGTTGCTTCGTAAGAGGCTGATTTGGATCCATATGTTTCATGCTATGGTTAGGTTTACCTTAATACTTTTGTTGTACATGCGGATGCTTGCAATAGAGGTTAATCATAAGTGGGATGCTTGTCCAAGTAAGGACAGTACCCAAGCACCGGTCCACCACCCACATACCAAATTATCAAAGTACCAAACGCGAATCATACAAACGTGATGAAAACTAGCTTGACGACATCCCCATGTGTCCTCGTGAGCGCTTTTCTCTATATAAGAGTTTGTCCAGGCTTGTCCTTTGCTGCAAAAAGGATTGGGCCACCTTGCTGCACTTTATTTACTTTTGTTACTTGTTGCTCGTTACAAATTATCCTATCACAAAACTATCTGTTACCACTTATTTCAGTACTTGCAGAGAATACCTTGCTGGAAACCGCTTATCATTTCCTTCTGCTCCTCGTTGGGTTCGACACTCTTACTTATCGAAAGGACTACGATAGATCCCCTATACTTGTGGGTCATCAAGACTCTTTTCTGGCGCCGTTGCCGGGGAGTGAAGCGCCTTTGGTAGGTGGAATTTGGTAAGGAAAAATTTATATAGTGTGCTGAAATTTACTGTCACTTGTTACTATGGAAAGTAATCCTCTGAGGGGCTTGTTCGGGGTATCTTCACCCCGACCAGTAGAGCAAAGAGTTGCTCCTCAACCTACTGAACCTACTGAAAATGAAAATGTCTGCTTTGAAATTCCTTCGGGTATGATAGAAAAACTGCTAGCTAATCCTTTTGCAGGAGATGGAACAAACATCCTGATGAGCACCTAATATATGTGGATGAAGTTTGTGGATTATTTAAGCTTGCAGGTGTACCCGGAGATGTTGTTAAGAAGAAGGTCTTCCCTTTATCTTTGAAGGAGATGCATTGACATGGTATAGGCTATGTGATGATACGGGTCATGGAACTAAAAGATTGAAATTGGAATTTCATCAAAAGTATTACCCTATGCATCTTGTTCATCGTGATCGCAATTATATATATAATTTTTGGCCTCACGAAGGAGAAAGCATCGCTCAAGCTTGGGGAGGTTTAAATCAATGTTATATTCATGCCCCAATCATGAGCTCTCAAGAGAAATGATTATTAAAATTTTTTATGCTTGGCTTTCTGATAACAATCGCACCATGCTTGATACTTCTTGTGCTGGCTCTTTTATGATGAAGACTATTGAATTCAAATGGGATTTATTCGATAGGATTAAACGCAACTCTAAAGATTGGGACCTCGACAATGGTAAGGAGTCGGGTATGACACCTAAGTTTGATTGTGTTAAATCTTTTATGGATACCGATATTTTCCGTAAGTTTAGCACTAAATATGGACTTGATTCTGAGATAGTAGCTTCTTTCTGTGAATCTTTTGCTAGTTATGTTGATCTCCCTAAGGAGAAGTAGTTTAAATATGATCCTCCCATAGAAGTAAAAGCAGTTGTACCTATTAAAGTTGAAGAAAAGACTATCACTTATAATGATCCAATTGTTCCTACTTCTTATGTTGAGAAACCACCTTACCCTGTTAGAATAAAGGATCATGCTAAAGCTTCAACTATGGTTTGTAAAAGAAATATTAAAACATATACACCTCCTGAGCAAGTTAAAGTTGAACCTAATATTGCTATTGTTAAAGAGCTCTTGTCTGATAATATTGATGGGCATGTTATTCAGTTCTGCGGTGAAACTGCTAGAATTGCTAAACCTTGTGCTAAAGATAAACATAGACTTGTGGTAGGCATGCCCGTTATTTCTGTTAAAATATGAGATCATTGTTATCATGGCTTATGTGATATGGGTGCTAGTGCTAGTGTTATACCTTATGACTTGTATAAAGATCAAGCATGAAATTGCACCTGCTGAGTTAGAAGATATTGATGTCACAATTAAACTTGCTAATAGAGATACTATTTCAGCAATGGGAATTGTTAGAGATGTTGAAGTCTTGTGCGGGAAAACTAAATATCCTGCTGATTTTCTTGTTCTTAGTTCCCCACAAGATAGCTTTTGTCCCATTATATTTGGTAGACCCTTCTTGAATACAGTTAATGCTAGGATAGACTGCGAAAAGAATGTTGTTACTATTGGCTTGGATGATATGACTCATGCATTTAATTTCTCTAAATTTAGTAAACAACACCGTGAAGAAGAATTGCCTAGTAAGGATGAAATTATTGGTCTTGCTTCCATTGCCGTACCTCCTAGCGATCCTTTAGAACAATATTTGCTAGACCATGAGAATGATATGTTTATGAATGAAAGAAGGGAAATAGATGAAGTATTCTTTAAACAAGAACCTATGCTGAAACACAATCTGCCTGTTGAAATCCTAGGGGATCCCCCTCCACCTAAGGGTGATCCCGTGTTTGAGCTTAAACCGTTGCCCGATAATCTTAAATATGCTTATCTTGATGAAAAGAAGATCTATCCTGTTATTATTAGTGCTAACCTTTCAGAGCATGAAGAAGAAAGATTATTGAAAACTCTGAAGAAGCACCGTGCTGCTATTGGGTATACTCTTGATGATCTTAAGGGCATTAGTCCCACTCTATGTCAACATAAAATAAATTTGGAAGCAGATGCCAAACCAGCTCATGATCCTCAACGACGTCTAAATCCTAAAATGAATGAAGTGGTAAGAAAAGAAATACTAAAGCTTCTGGAGGCAGGTATAATTTATCCCGTTGCTGATAGTCAGTGGGTAAGTCTTGTTCATTGTGTCCCTAAGAAGGGAGGTATTACTGTTGTTCCTAATGATAAAGATGAATTGATTCCACAAAGAATTATTACAGGTTATAGGATGGTAATTGATTTCCGCAAATTAAATAAGGATACTAAGAAAGATCATTACCCCTTACCTTTTATCGATCAAATGCTAGAAAGATTATGCAAACATACACATTACTACTTTCTAGATGGTTATTCTGGTTTCTCTCAAATACCTGTGTCAGCTAAAGATCAATCAAATACTACTTTTACATGCCCTTTTGGTACTTTTTCTTATAGACGTATGCCTTTTGGTTTATGTAATGCACCTTCTACCTTTCAAAGATGCATGATGGCTATATTCTCTGACTTTTCTGAAAAGATTTGTGAGGTTTTCATGGACGACTTTTCCGTCTATGGATCTTCTTTTGATGATTGCTTGAGCAATCTTGATCGAGTTTTGCAGAGATGTGAAGAAACTAATCTTTTCTTGAATTGGGAAAAGTGCCACTTTATGGTTAATGAAGGTATTGTCTTGGGGCATAAAGTTTATGAAAGAGGTATTGAAGTTGATAAAGCCAAGGTTGATGCTATTGAAAAGATGCCATGTCCCAAGACATCAAAGGTATAAGAAGTTTCCTTGGTCATGCCGGATTTTATAGGAGGTTCATTAAGGACTTCTCAAAAATTTCTCGGCCTCTGACTAATTTATTACAAAAAGATATACCATTTGTCTTTGATGATGATTGTGTAGAAGCATTTGAAATACTTAAGAAAGCATTAGTCTCTGCACCTATTGTTCAGCCACCTGATTGGAATTTACCCTTTGAAATTATGTGTGATGCTAGTGATTATGCTGTAGGTGCTGTTCTAGGGCAAAGAGTTGATAAGAAACTAAATGTTATCCATTATGCTAGTAAGACTCTAGACAATGCTCAAAGAAATTATGCTACTACTGAAAAAGAACTTTTAGCAGTTGTATTTGCTTGTGATAAGTTCAGACCTTATATTGTTGATTCTAAAGTAACTATTCACACTGATCATGCTGCTATTAAATATCTTATGGAGAAGAAAGATGCTAAACCTAGACTTATTAGATGGGTTCTCTTGTTACAAGAATTTGACTTCATTATTGTTGATAAGGGACGTTGATACGTCTCCAATGTATCTATAATTTTTGATTGCTCCATGCTATATTATCTACTGTTTTAGACATTATTGGGCTTTATTATCCACTTTTATATTATTTTTGGGACTAACCTATTAACCGAGGCCCAGCCCAGAATTGCTGTTTTTGCCTGTTTTAGGGTTTCGAAGAAGGAAAAGGAATATCAAACGGAGTCCAAACGGAATGAAAGAGAAATGTGATTTTCTCATCAGATAAGAGAAGGAGACTTGGATCAAGAAAGGGGAAAGAGAGAAAGAAAAGAGAGGGGATATAAAGAAAGAAGGAGCTATAGAAAGAGAGAAAGAGGAGTAGGAAGAGGAAGAGTAGTTAGAAAGAGAGGATGAGCGAGAGGAGAGGAGAGGGGAGAGAAAGAGAGGAAGAGAAAAGGAAGGAAGAAGGAGGAAAAAAGAGAGAGAGAGAGAGAGAGGGAATAAAAGGAAGAAGAAGAAAGAAAAGAAAAAGGGAGTGAGAAGGGAGGAGAAAGGAAAGAGGGAATAAAAGGTAAGAAGGAGGGGAAGAGTAAGAAGAAAGTAGAGGGGAGAGAGAGAGACGAGAAGGAGGTAGAAAAGAGTAGGAAGGAGGGAAAGAGGAAGGAGTAGGGGGAGAAGAGAGATAAAGTAAGAAGGAGGAGAGAGAAAAAAGGAAGAAAGGAAAGGAAACGGAAGCAAGAGAGAGGGGAAGAAAAGAGGAGAAGTAGAAGAGAAGGGGGGGGAAGGGTAAAAGGAAGGGTAGATACAGAAAGGAAAGGAGGGGAGAGAAAGGAGGAAAGAAGAAGAGAGGAAGAAGGAGGGGGAGAAGGAAGAAAAAGAAGGGGAGATGAGGAGGGGAGAGGTACGGTAGTAAGGAAGGGAGAGGAGGAAAAGAGGAAAAAAAAGAGGATGAGGTAAGAGAGTAGAGGGGAGGAGAGAGGAGAGAAAGGGAGAGGAAAAAAGGAAGGGAGAGAGAGAGGAAGGGAAGGAAAAGGGGAGGGAGGGAAGAGAAGAGGAGGAAGTAGAAGAAGGGGGAGAAGAGAGAAGAGAGAGCAAGGGATGAGAGAGGAAGGAGAAAGTAGGAGGAAAGGAGGGAAAGAGGAGAGAAGAAAAGAAGAGAGAAAGGAAGGGAGAAAGAGAGAAAGGGAGAGGAGGTAGAAGAAAGAAAGAAGAGGAAGAAGAAGAAGAAGAAAGAGTAAATAGGAGAGGAGGAGAAGAAGAAGAGGAAAAAGGAAAGGAAGAAGAAGAGGAGGAGGAGAAGAAAAAAGAAGAAGAGGAAGAAGAGAAGAAAAGGAGAGGAGGAGAAGAAGAAGAGGAAAAAGGAAAGGAGAAGAAGAAGGAGGAGGAGGAGAAGAAAAAAGAAGAAGAGAAGAAAAAGAAGAAGAAGAAAAAAACAGGAGAGGAGGAGAAGAAGAAGAGGAAAAAGGAAAGGAAGAAGAAGAAGAGGAGGAGGAGAAGAAAAAAGAAGAAGAGGAAGAAGAAGAGAAAAAGGAGAGGAGGAGAAGAAGAAGAGGAAAAAGGAAAGGAAGAAGAAGAAGAGGAGGAGGAGAAGAAAAAAGAAGAAGAGGAAGAAGAAGAAGAAAAAAGAGAGAGGAGGAGAAGAAGAAAAGGAAAAAGGAAAGAAGAAGAAGAAGAAGAAGAAGAAGAAGAAGAAGAAAAGAAGAAAGGAAGAAGAAGAAAAGGAAGAAAAGAAGAAAAGGAAGAAGAGAAGAAGAAGAAAAGGAAGAAAGGAAGAATAGGAAGAAGAAGAAAAGAGAGAAGAAGAAGGAGAAGAAAAGTAAGAAGGAAAAAGCAGAGAAGAAAAGAAGAAAGAGAGAGGAAGAGAAGAGAGAAAAGAGAGAAAAGGAGAGGTAGAAAGAGGAAGATAAGGAAAGGTAAGAAAGAAGGGAGAGAGTAAAAGAAGAAGAGAGAGAGGAGGAAAAAGAAAAGAGGAGAAAAGATAGAAAAAAGAGAGAAGAGAGAGAAGGTAAGGAGGTAATAAGGAGAAAGAGAAGGAAGAAGAAAAGAAAAGGAAGAGGAGAAGAAAGAGAAAAAAGAGAAAAAGAAGAAAAAGGAGGATGGAAAGAAAAGGAGTAGAGACGAAAATAGGAAGGAAAAAATAAAGAAAAAAGAAGTAGAAAATGATAGAGGTGGTAGAAGGAAAGAAAGAGTAGATAGAAAGGAGAGAAGAGGAGAGAAAGAAAAGAGGAAGAGAGGAAGAGAGAAGAAAGGAGAAAATAGGCAAGGTAGGAAGGAAAAGGGAAGGAGGAGAGTAAGAGGAGAAAGAAAAGGGAAGAAAGGAAGGAAGAAAAGGGAGAAGAGGAAAAAAAAGTAGAGGAATAGAAGAAGGGAAAAGGGTTAATAAAAAGAGTAAGTAAAAGGAAAAAAGAGGGAGGGGAAAAAAGGAAAGAGAATAGAAGAGGAAAAGAAGAAGAAGAAGAAGAAGAAGAAGAAGAAGAGAAGAGAGAGAGGAAGAAGAAGAAGAAAAGAAAGAGGAAGAAAAGAAGAAGAAGAAGAAGAAGAAGAAGGAAGAAGAAGAAGAAGAAGAAGAAGAAGAAGAAGAAGAAGAAGAAGAAGAAGAAGAAGAAGAAGAAAGAAGAAGAAGAAGAAGAAGAAGAAGAAGAAGAAGAAGAAGAAGAAGAAGAGAGAAGAAGAAGAAGAAGAAGAGGAGGAGGAAGGAAGAGAGAAGAAGAGGAGGAGGAAGAAGAAGAAGAAGAGGAAGAAGAAGAAGAAGAAGAGAGGAAGAAGAAGAAGAAGAAGAAGAAGAGAAGAAGAGGAAGAAGAGAAGAAGAAGAAGACGAAGAGGAGGAAGAAGAAGAAGAAAGGAAGAAGAAGAAGAAAGAGGAAGAAGAAGAGGAAGAAGAAGAAGAAGAAGAAAAGAAGAAGAAGAAGAGAAGAGAAGAAGAGGAAGAAGAAGAAGAGGAGAGAAGAAGAAGGAAGAAGAAGAAGAAGAAGAAGAAGAAGAAGAAGAAGAAGAAGAAGAAGAAGAAGAAGGAAGAAGAAGAAGAAGAAGAAGAAGAAGAAGAAGAGGAAGAAGAAAAAGGAAATATATAGTATACATCTTAAAAAAACACCAAAAAAAAAATAGACAAGTTTTTACCATTTCGCCTAGCCTTTTCTTTCCCTTGGGTCTGGCAGACTCAAGGGTCATCTTTATTTACCCCGGGGTGCTCCTCTGAGTGTTGGTCCAACTGAGCGATGTCCGGGCTACCAGGGGCAACTCTGGGCTGGCTTACCCGACGTCTTGCTCATCCGGTGTGCCCTGAGAACGAGATATGTGCAGCTCCTATCGGGATTTGTCGGCACATCTGGGTGGCTTTGCTGGTCTTGTTTTACCATTGTCGAAATGTCTTGTAACCGGGATTCCGAGCCTGATCGGGTCTTCCCGCTAGAAGGAATATCCTTCGTTGACCATGAGAGCTTGTGATGGGCTAAGTTGGACACCCCTGCAGGGATTTGAACTTTCGAAAGCCGTGCCCGCGGTTATGGGCAGATGGGAATTTGTTAACGTCGGTTGTAGAAAACCTGAAGTTGACCTTAATTAAAATGCATCAACCGCGTGTGTAACCGTGATGGTCTCTTTCCGGCGGAGTCCGGGAAGTGAACACGGTGTTGGAGTTATGCTTGACGTAGGTTGTTCTAGGATCACTTCTTGATCATAGTTTCTTGATCGTGCTTTGCCTTCTCTTCTCGCTCTCATTTGCGTATGTTAGCCACCATATATGCTAGTCGCTTGCTGCAGCTCCACCTCATACCTTTACCTTACCCATAAGCTTAAATAGTCTTGATCGCGAGGGTGCGAGATTGCTGAGTCCCCGTGAGCTCACAGATACTTCCAAAACCAGCTTGCAGGTGCCGATGAGTCCGTGCAGATGACGCAACCAAGCTCAGGAGGAGCTCGATGAAGATCTTGTCCTTTGTGTTGTTTCGTTCTAGTTGATCAGTAGTGGAGCCCAGTTGGGGTCGATCGGGACCTTGTGTTTTGGGGTTCTTCTTTTATTTTGGTTCCGTAGTCGGACCTTGATTGTATTGGATGATGTAATGCTTTATTCATGTATTGTGTGAAGTGGCGATTGTAAGTCAACTATGTATCTCTTTCCCTTATGTATTACATGGGTTGTGTGAAGATTACCTCACTTGCGACATTGCTTTCAATGCGGTTATGCCTCTAAGTCGTGCTTCGACACGTGGGAGATATAGCCGCATCGAGGGCGTTACATCCTCCTGCTCTAAATCTTGCTGGAGGGGATTGTTGTTGTCTTCGGCACTATCCGGAGTATTATTATCTCCTGTGCCGGTATCACCACTTTTGCTTTGGCGGGACTTAGAGCGGCGCCGCTGACGTCGGCGCTTGGGTTGCTTCTTGGAGGGGTCATCCTCCGCTGTCTCGTCGCCATTGCCTTCTTTGGGTGTGTCCACCATGTATATATCGTATGATGAGGTGGCTGTCCAGTGCCCTGTGGGCAGTGGTTCCTCTTCATCTCTCGCATCGTCGTCCATACCGTCGGTGTCTTCGGAGTCAAAGTCAAGCATGTCGGTTAAGTCATCGACAGTGGCTACTAAGTGGGTGGTGGGTGGGCCATGAATTTCTTCGTCGTCCGCATCCCAGTCCTGCCGGACATAGTTCAGCCATGATCCTCCTGGCAAGGAGAGAGACCTTAATGAGTTCAGTATGTCGCCAAAGGGCGAGTGCTGAAAAATATCCGCGGAGGTAAACTCCATGATCGGTGCCCAATCGGATTCGATAGGAACGGGCGCAGGTGGTTCGGAGTCCGTGGCCGGAGAAGGATCTGGCAGTTTAACAACACGGCTCTCGTGCAAGGTAAGGTCGATGTTTGGCTCGATCACCGCTGAGGGGAAGGCCTCCGTAGCGGGGGCCATCCACCCATCCATGGACGGCGCAACTGGCTCCGAATTGAGGGTCGGAGCGGCTGCCTGTGCGATCTCCTGGACACTGTCCGATGGTAGAGCTAAATCGTACTCATCGTGACTGCGTGACGCACAAGGCAGAGGCTCGAATCCGTCGAAGATCAAGTCTCCAGGATATCGGCCGTGTAGTTTAAGCTTCCAAACCTGACCTGGTGGCCAGGGGCGTAACTTTCAATCTGCTCCAGATGGCCAAGCGAATTGGCCCGCAGTGCAAAGCCGCCGAACACGAAGATCTGTCCGGGGAGAAAAGTCTCACCCTGGACTGCATCGCTATCGATGATAGTAGGAGCCATCAAGCCTAACGGCGACGACACAGAGGAACTCTCAATGAAAGCACCAATGTCGGTGTCAAAACCGGCGGATCTCGGGTAGGGGGTCCCGAACTGTGCGTCTAAGGCGGATGGTAACAGGAGGCAGGGGACACAATGTTTTACCCAGGTTCGGGCCCTCTTGATGGAGGTAAAACCCTACGTCCTTCTTGATTAATATTGATGATATGGGTAGTACAAGAGTAGATCTACCATGAGATCGGAGAGGCTAAACCCTAGAAGCTAGCCTATGGTATGATTGTATGTTGTCCTACGGACTAAAACCCTCTGGTTTATATAGACACCGGAGAGGTTAGGGTTACACAAGGTCGGTTACAAAGGAGGAGATACACATATCCGTATCCCTAGCTTGCCTTCCACGCCAAGTAGAGTCCCATCCGGACACGAGACGAAGTCTTAATCTCGTATCTTCATAGTCCAACAGTCCGGCCAAAGGATATAGTCCGGCTGTCCGGAGACCCCCTAACCAGGACTCCCACAGTCGTGGACCACGTTGACAATGCACCGAGAGCACCAGGGCGGTTGGTCTGGACGACGCGAGGCCTAGGAAGGGGACGGACGCGGAGCCAGGGAAGACGCAGAAGTGGAAGCCCGCGCGGAGAGGAGTACGAGGGTTCACTGGTTCGGCTGCGGTGTGAGGCTGCCGTCGCCGCAGAATAACAGGGGGTGTGGGTGAGTAGAGGGATGGCCTGGCTAGCGGTGGGAGTAGTATGGGGCGGTGAGGCCTCCGCGTCATCACAACTGCCACGGGAGGTAGGAGCACGTGACACGACCGGTGCTGCTTTGGGCGGCTGGAGCAAGAAGACCAGAGGTTGAAGAAGCACTACGGCCGTTGGATGGACATTTTACGATCACTGCAGCTAGAATCGTTTATATTGACTAAGTTGACAAAGCCCTTGGTACGCGTTAACTTAGTAGGCCCATAGCTCGGATTTGGCAGAGAACATATAGCCCATTTGCGATTTGTAAGAATGCACAACCCATTTTTTAATTGTAATGGAATTTACTACAGCCCATTTACAGTTTGTTAAAAGTACAGACCAACTTCTATCTAGGACAACGATTAATAATTTCAAACAACCGCTCAAAATAGAATTCAAAAAAAATTCCCACATTTTTATGGGATCCGAAATATTTGTATCCGAAATTTCTAGTCAGTTTAAATATAATTTAAAAATAAAGTTGTATTAAGTTAAAATCCAACGAAATATTGCGCGCGCAACAAGTAATGAAATTAAAATTTTCAAATTCCAAAAATAATATATTTTTCAAACTAATTACGTGTTTGGTGCATAGTAAGTGTCCAGTTATTATAATTACATCCCATTTATTATTTCTTAAAGTCCATTTTCTTGTTAAGCCTAATGCATACCTCCTAGGAAAGTTTGCAGCCCACCGGGGCGGAGAATAACAAGTTGACCCGGATATTGTGTACAACTGCTGGTCGAGTTGCATTGCTGATGTTGAAAAAAGCTATTTTTTATACACACATTAAAAAAATGTATAGATAAGGAACATTTTTTTATACACACATTAACAATTTTTAAATACATGATTAACACTTTTTAAAACATATTTTTTAGTCAACAGTGGGCCCACAGCGAGTGGAGGAGGTCACAATACACATATTTTTAAATACATGATTAACACTTTTGCAAAAACAATTAGCCCACAGCGAGCCAATTAGCTCCAGTTAGCCCATAGTGGGCCGATAGGGGCCAGTCGGCCAGCTGTAGGCCGACTGGAATCCAATCGGCCTACTGTGGGCTGACTAGGCCCAGTCGGCCTGCAACGGGCGGACGGTGTATTATTTTTGAAAAAAATTACCCAACGTAATATTTATGAAAATTAATAAAAAATGTATTATTTAAGAAAAAATAGCGAAAAAAGGCCTGTGTAGTACAGTACAACCTAACATGGTTACTCAGCCCACATTCAGCGACGTCGGAAAGGCCCAAACAAGACTTCTATACAACTTTTTGGAGTCACTAAGCTCAATTAATAACTTAAGAAAGAAGTTAGATTAGAGTGGAAACTAATTAAAAGCTGTCACGAGCAAATAAATAATTCAACGGGTCCCACTTGTGCGTGTGCGCGCGCGCGTGCGCGCGCGAGAGAGAGAGAGAGAGAGAGAGAGAGAGACCCATCGGCCGATGCTCGTAAATACATCTTTCAGCCATATGCATTGCTTATTCTCAGAAACTTATATAGTTGACACAATCATATAGAACATCATAGCACACTGAACATGCATACAAAAATTTCACGCAGGCGGCACAATCAGGATGGAAGCAGTGGATCGCTACGGGAAGGGCTATGTTGAAACCAACGAAGTCGTACATAACGGTTCATCGTCTTTATCAATGACGGGGAAATATC
>NC_053028.1:274306667-274319517 GCF_003073215.2 Triticum urartu
GATAATGCTAGCAAAGTGATAAGTAAAAACTTGGATGTTCTCAGAAATATAGCACCAGAGGACATTAAGTGAACTGGCCTGTATGCTAAAGGCAAGGAAATGCCACCTTCTTTTCTTCTTCGAGCAGTTGATGAACTGGCCTGTATGCTGCAGCTACACATAGGTTCTGCAGAAAATGCACCAAAAGAGTTACACACAGGTGAAGTAAGTGGAAAGCAACATTTAATCTCCACTTCTTTTCTTTTGGTAGTGAAATTCAATCTGAATTTTGTAAGCACAGAAAATGCACCAATACTGAACATTTATTCCCACCTCCACCACCATCTTGTCAGTTTCGACAGTGTGTGTATGGAGTAGTTTTGACGGCAGTATAATTGTGCATCATGTAAACATTATGAGAATGATTAAGGGTTCAGCAATCAGATTATAATTATGACCAGAACAGAGGAACAAATATCATGGTTAGTTTTATGTAAAAAAATCAGAAATGGAGTTACTCACTTGAAGTTACTATAGTTACTCACTTGAACTTACTGTAGTAGTGGCCAAAATTCAGAAAAGTTACTAAACAGCAGAAGTAGTGGCCAAAATTCAAAGTACTAAAAAGATTCTACACTAAATATACAGTGTTATCCATGTTCTGTATCCAGGACATTTTTTTTATCTGTTTGCATGCATAGGTCCCACCTATCAGGAAGGATGGGCACGTACACGAACAGGTACGACTCATCAGTCTACCCGCATAGCCTTTTCGTTTAGTCTACCTAGCCGTCTAATCAACTGCCTGCATGCCACTTCTCCCATTTACTTCTCCATCGGGAACCGATTCTCCTCGGCTTCTTCACCTCCCCTTCGTCTTCATTTGCATCCAAACCCCACTGCGTTCACATTGTTTTAACCTCTTTAAATAATCATCTACTACTTCAGTTAGACTAGCCATCTAATCCTAATTCTCCAAACCATAGCCCTCCGTTCCAGCGGTTCCAAATGGCGAAGAGATCGAGATGCAGGTTTTTAGCGTCCAACATGTCCTCGTCGAAGGCTCGATGCGCATAGTTGCCACCGTCACCGTCCACCCAAGGGTTGTTCGGCAGTGGATCAACAATGTATCCAACTCCCTCGAAAAGGTAGAGACGAGGGTCATCGGTCTCGACGCAGAGTACACGGAGCGTGCCCCTGGGAAGATCCAGTGCGCCGCCGTCCTTCAGCTGTGCCACGAAGATGATGTTTTGGTGTACCACATCATACACTCGCCCTCCATACCACGTGAGCTTCACGATTTCTTGTCTCGGGAGGACGTATACTTCTGTGGGGCAGCCATCGAAGGGGACAAACAGAAGCTGAAGCCGTACAACCTTGATTTGAAAGCATCGCTGACCTACAAACCAGAATCAAAATTCCTGTAGAAGTTTGTGATAAACAGACACCATCCCTATTCGACGTAGCAATTTTTTTACTCGGTACAAATCTTCAGAAGGGTGACGAGACGGTGGCATTAAGGTCGTCTGGATGGGAGAATTATCCCTTGACGTATGAGCGCTTAAAATATGCTGCCCTTGATGCCCGTGTGAGTTTCGAGATAGCTGCAAGGTCCAAAGGGCTTGTTGCGAAGCCATCTCCCACAGAGAAGAAGAAGAAGAAGAAGAAGAAGAAGAAGAAGAAGAAGAAGAAGAAGAAGAAGAAGAAGAAGAAGAAGAAGAAGAAGAAGAAGAGAAGAAGAAGAAGAAGAAGAGGAAGAAGAAGAAGAAAAGGCTGCACCAGCAGGAGGGCATTATGGATGGATGAAATATTTCCTCTCTTGTAAAAAAATTTCCCTCTCGATGTATATTGATATAGATGGACTATTTCGATGGTGTGCATGTCTTTGGAACAGAGTAGTAGCGTGGGTCCGCTTGACTATAAGGAACTATTTATCCGCATATATAGCTTTCTCTACTACTCCTTCCAGTGATCGGTATGCAGTGCATGTGTCCGTAGACATGACAACTTGTGTGCATGACATGTGGGCCACCTAAATGCGGCGAGCATCAAGTTTCTACCACAGCCACCCGCGATTCCCATGACGCTGCTCGAGCCCATGAAACCACACGTCCCCCGACCTGCGGCTCACCCCTCTTGGCCCCACTGTCCCTCTGCCTACGGAGCATTACATGTGTACCAGTCACCTATCGGGTCCACATGTTATTGACTCAAAGGTAGGTGTAGTAAGCGCTGAAGCTTAGTCCCGATGGCCCTGAGAGGGAAATGTAACTCCTGCGCCAGGGCTTGTGGTGCTCCCGCAGCACGAAGTGCCAAACTCGAGATTTGTTTCTTTACTATACATGCACGCAACGAATTTAATGGACATTGTAATCTCAACATGTGATGGGGAGCTCTAAATTTGAATTTGAAACTTATAAAGCGAAAAGATTCAAAACAAATAAACTGGGAGAGAGGGAGTATATCGTAGGATGTGTCCCATACAAAATAAGTCCCCTGGTTTGTCACCGCGAAGATGCGGTTAGAAAGGAGCACAGCGTCTTCCTACTCGTACGGCAACAAATCGGCCGCAGACAGCATGGTCCGCCTTTGACCGCCATGTGCAAGGTTCGTGCTATCTTATTCAATCTCACCGTGGTTCCATCGTACCAATTCATGCGGTGGCCCATTGCATGGCTGATCCCAATGTTGGACAAAGGTTCTACGGGAACGGTTGCACTGTTGTAAGTGTTGTTCAAATTGATGTTGGTACCCTCCCGTACATATGCAAGCCAATCTCCACTCGCACCGAGCCTAACCTATGAAACAATGGGCAAGGGGAGAATTAGGAAATGGACACGGAAGTAGTCTTTAGAATGCATTTACTACGTGATCAAACTCATCTTACCTGCTCATCGGAGGAAATCCGAGTGCCCCTCAACGTCGGCATCTCAAGGGGCGTCAACTTGCAACTACGGCCATGCCGCGCCGGAGAGACACCCAAGGAAACATCCTCGTGCGTTCCATGGAACATCAAGATGCATTTGTATGTGTAGTTTATCTTATGAGATAAAATGATGAACGAGGGAAGGCCTCTAGAGATAGAGATGGACACTACTACTACCAATGTGCTGGCCCGTGCGTTGCAATGGATCCAAAGTAGTAGAATAATACTTGTTCACGTGCTTGAAATATAAACTCTCTAGTTTTGATATACATGTGTCAGCAGACATGACAACTTGTCCATGGAAGTTGAACCACGGCGACCATCACGTTTCTTGTTTCTACCACTGCCACACCCACACGCGATTCCCACGACGCCGCTCCAACCCACGGCACACGACCCGACGTGGACATGGATCCTCTGACGTGGCTATCACTGCCTTGCCCTGCCTTTCCTTCGCTGACAGGTGGGACCCACGCTTATGGGTCCCACATGTCAGTGACAGAATGGTAGGATTGTTCGCGTCAGGGGATCCTCATCCCCCCGACGTGCCCCTCATCCCTCTCGGCCCCACCGCTCCTCTGCCTTTGTGTGCATGACATGCGGGCCAGCTGAACTGCGGCGACCATCAACTTTCTACCACAGACACACCCGATTGGACGCGGTTTGCCTGCTCCGCTGCTGTGCTCCGATCCGTACTCCCGCACCATCGAATTTTCATCCAGCGGCTGTGACACATTTCGTCCCGGGCATCAATCCTCAGCTGAGTACTTATGTACTCCCTCCGGTCCTTTTTACTCTGCACATTGGATTTGCCGAAAGTCAAACTTTGCTAAGTTTGACCAAATTTATATTAGAAATTATTAGCATCTATAATATCTAATAAATATAATATGAAAATATATTCCAAGATGAATCTAATGATATTGGTGTTGTTATGTGAATGTCTATAATTTTTTTATATAAACTTGGTCAAAGTTGGATGAGATTGACTTCGGACAAACCTAATATGCAGAGTAAAAAGGACCGGGGGGAGTACTACAGGTAGTACCCGTCGGTGTGCCTATCTACGCCTCGTAATGCCCCGACGCCCAGCTGTGGCACCCTCGCCACGGCCACGCCACCACCGGCCGGTTCATCTCGAACGAGTGAGTCGCGAACCACGCCACCACCATGAGAATGACATGTGGGCCAGCCGCATTTAAGGTCCGCATGTCATTGACTCATAGGCCGGGCACTAAGCCACTGAAGTTCGGTCCCGTGGGCCCCGAGAGGGAAATGTAACTCCTGCGGCAGGCCTTGTGGTGCTCCCGCAGTACGAGCTTGTGCCAAAACTGAATTTGTTTCTTACTACTACCAACTAGTACTAGTAAGGTACACGTGCATTGCACGCATGAGATTCTGGTGGTTTGTGCATTATGCTTCTACATGTGGAGCTTTCTGGATTCTAACATGTGGCAAAATCTGGTGGAATGTAAGGTTAGGCAAGTTTGATTAACTTAGGTGAGTGTTTGGTTCAAGCCACACCTTAGGCAAGCCACACTAAGGCCCCACATGACATACACACAAAAAATGTGGCAAGATTCCCTTAGGCTTGCCAACTTGTTTCTCTCGTTTTGAAGAACTAATAACTTTGCCTAAGCTTAGTTGTGGCAAAGTTAGGGTCTGTTTGATTCAAAGGATTTTCATAGGATCTTTGAAGGATTAGAATCCTTAGGAATTTTTCCTACGTTGGTCGTTTGATTCGTAGGATTGAATCATGTAGAATATTTTCCTAAGGATTCATTTGTACTACGTTTCACAGGAATTCTAACATGCACTCCAACCTCTTGAAAGAAATCCTTTGTTTTTCATGTGACACAATCAAACAAACTCAAATCCTATAGGGATCCAATGAACATGCCATTCCAATCCTACTTTTTTCCTATTCCTGTGTTTCTGCAATCCTATGAATCAAAGAGGCCCTTAGTCATGAATTAAGTTCAACCATGGAGTCTTCTAGATTATACATGTGGCAGAATCTGGTGGATGATATCCAACGGCCAGTAGTGCTCGGATTTGCCATCTTTGTACCGTCGGATTGGCTTCATCCAACGACCAACTTTCAAAGTTTTTCACACACTATATAGGGGGTATAGATATAGATGTGCCGGTCCGTTGCAATGGATCCAAAGTATATATATCTATTTAGTGGAGTGCACTCTAAACACATTATCTATTTATTTTTCTTCTAACCTCCGGTAGCCATGCAACCAAGCCACAATAAGCTTCATGGGTTCCCCCACATCATATTATCATACTACGTTGATTGAAAAAAAGATAAATCACCCAAAAACAGATCTTCCCTTTTTTTCCTCGATGTTGTGCCGTGCACACCTACTAGTTGTATAGTGGTAGTACTAGGAATATAGTATTAGAGTACAACTTTGGTACTAGTAGGAGTAGTACTAGTACGGAATGCTCCTCACTCTATCAACGAGCCCCGTCTGACACCAAATTTCTTGGCTTCCGTGTACAACTAGATTCTTCCCCTTGTTTTGTTTTCCAACCCGGCGGTGGGCGGGGGTGTCGGTTTGCTCAACGGCGGTCCCACATGAAAGTGAAAATGCTAGGCAACACGCCCCCAAGCTATGTGTCGTGCCGGGACCGTGTTGTACTCCCGATTCCCGGGCGTGGGGGTTGCGACGCGAACGCGGCAGGCCTTTTCCTTTACCAGCAATGTGCCCGTGCCGTTGCGACGTCCAAAAGGGTAGAATTAGTAGTATTTGTTCAAAAACTTGAAAAAATCACTATTGTTTTGATATACTCCTTAATATATTACCCTCCGTACCTAAAATATTTGTTTTTTTGATATTTCAAATGGGACTATCACATACGGATTATATAGACATATTCTATGTTTCTAGCAAGATGCCCGCGCGTTGCACGAATGTTGATGAAAAGGTTAAGCACAACTTATTAAATTGACGGATGGAGTACTAGTTACAGTGATGCATATAATTAAGCAAAGGGATCGCACATGGTCGGTATTGACTGGAACGAGAATGCAACAACACAATAAGGATTAAGGCCACAATGATGCGATCGCAGTGGTGGTTACAGAAGTCAATAAGAAAGATGGATCCACGAACGTATGACCTCCTCCTCCTCAACTTAGTGCGCCGGGCCACCGACCGGCGGCTAAGGAGCGGCGACTTTTGTGGCAAGGTCGAGGGGCTTCTCAGCAAAGGCATCCAAGGCTTCCAGCCGGTTGAGGAAGGCCAACATCGTGGCGTCCTCACTGACCTTGTAGATACCTATGTACACGATTTCTTCATACATGTGGATGTGTAGGTCGACGAATTCTTGCAGGGCGAGGCGCCTCACGGCGAGCGCGACCTCCATGTGGACATTCTTCGTGGCGTCGGTGGGCAGTCGCACGGCCACCAGTGCTTGAAAGAGGTTCCGGCCATGGAGGCCGATTAGGGTGACAGCCAATGAGGAGCCCGGGTGCGCGGGCTGGAGGATTACGGTGATGTCAGCCGCGAGCTTCTTGAGGACGGTGAACTTGTTGCTGGTGGCAACGATCATCTGGTCCAACTGAGAGTCGTAGTTGGCGTCGAAGGCGGCCATCCACCAGCTGGTCTCCAACACCGTCCGGAGACAATCCTCGGCGCCATGCCGTAGGCCGGCGTTGTGGACCATCTGGCGCAGCCGCTGGCCGCTCACGAGCATCACCGCCATGGGTCTGAAGTGAGCTCTTTTGCACTTAGTGTAGGTGCTTAGGCAAATGCTTAGGTGTGTATGATGTGGTAGATGCATTGGAATGGAGGGGCGCCTTTATATGAGGGCAAACTGCGTTGCATTCACATCGTGCGGCCTCTTTTCCCAGACCTCCTCCCATTACTTCCCTCATGCATTAATTGAAGGAGGATGCATTGGCCGTTCAACATATCGGGAACCGCTACTCCCTCCCTCGTCTGCATTAAAGCCATATCGGGAACTGCGCCGCCCGCTGTCAAATCGAATACTCCCTCCGTCTAGGTGAGTATTAAGTCATCTTACGAAAACCAAATAGTAAACACATAGGCGTGGTGCATTAACTCTCACGTTGTTTCTTATTTTTTGACATAAATAGAGGAATCAACCAAGAAGAGATGTGGGGCTTGTATGCTTTTAATGACTTGAGACTATCAAACATGACATGCAGTGGTCAGTTCGTTGCACAAGAACAAATACAACCCACGTCAGCACACACGCATCTTATATAGCATCACATCCAATGGCTATAAAAGATGAATGAGACCAAATTATATCTCATCTAGATGAGTTCTAGCAAAACTGTATTAATAATACTTAGTACTCCTGCGCCATGTATCATATATTAGTATCATGTAGTACTTTATTTATTTATGAGGTATCCAGATGGCACTGCACCGCCAAGAAAAGAGGGTAACATCAAAATTATGGACTACTTTTTTGAGTATGTTGGTAAGGTCCGGTCATAGTCACTTGTTGAAATCTCTAAAAAGACAAATACTCCCTCCGTCCGGAAATACTTGTCATCAAAATGGATAAAAGGAAATGTATCTAGACGTATTTTAGTTTTAGATACATCTCTTTTTATCCATTTTGATGACAAGTATTTTCGGACGGAGGGAGTAGAAAACAGAGTTGGTGATGATGGTGTGCGTGCCATCCTGCAATATAGGCCGTCGGATTTATATCTAACGGATAGGAAAGAAACTATGGCAATTTTGCAAAAATATACCCACACGTCTCTCCACGTTCGCAAATAAGGCCTTCCCTCGTTCAACCTTTTCTCTCACAAGATAAACTACTCATACAAATGCATCTTGAGGTGTCCATAGAATCGAAGAGAGGGATGATGTGTGTGTGCGCGCGCGCGATCGATAAAGAGTGCCATCGAATTTGTGTGTGCCCACATCAAAGATATAGAGTGGCTGGCCTACTGGAACGTGAGATGGGGCATGAGCAGTTTGTCTTTGTGGCATGGATACCTACCTGCAGCGCTCGACTATCGGTGTGTGGTGGGGGAAGAGGGAGGCCCAATTAACTATAGAGGTACAATGGCTGGTATATGTGTGGAGGAGGAGAGAGGCCTACCTCATGTATTAAGGAGATCGATCTGCCTCATGTATTAAGGGAGATCGATCGGCATCCATGCATATGTGCAGGAGAGGAATAAGGTTGGGAGAGAGACAGAGCTAGAGTGTTGGAGGGGGTGGTAGTGGAGTTGCTTCTAACAAATGGTGGGATAGGCTTGCTAGACAAACGGAGGGCACGCCCGCAATATCAATAAGAGAGGAGATGGCTGCTTGTTGTCTGTGCACGTGCGTGTGAGAGATGGGTCAGGAGGCATGCACAAATGATGAGGGGGGACGAATGTGGCTGTGGTAAGCAGACGTAACTACATAGGAAGATCAATCGCCCTTTGTTAGAGAAAGGGGAGACATAACTTGTGAGGTACGTCGTTCAATGGGGGGGTAGTTAAAGTCGATCTAGGTATATGTTGGGAGATCGATCGGTATACATGCATGTGTGTGTTAGAAGCAAATGAGGAACAAGGAGAAGGATAGAGAGAGCAGGATGCATGTAGGAGGTGGTATGAGAGGCATACTATATCGAGGGGGGAGGAGCATGCGAGTACGAGAACGATGAAAAGAGTGGTGGGAGTGAGGCATGGACGGTGACAAGAGAAGAGGGGAAGCTTGTGTTTGTGCTAGGCACACCTGGCTAGAGAGGCATATTCGATCGATGTGTGCCGTAAAGAAGGAGCTGGGGGGCCTACACACACCGTGGGTGAACGACCTAAAGTGAAAAGACGAATTTGCGCGATGGAGCTAGAGAATGCTGAGGGAGGTGAGAGGGATGCGGGCGTGTGCATGCACAAGAGAAGTGACGCTAGCTACAAAGATAAGAGGGTTGTGTGGGTGTAAAAGACGAATAGAGATCATATATACTTCATTATAAAAAGCGAATTCAGTATATTTGAAGAATTTATCATAGTGTTTCAAACCGACGCATGTGAATATATATAACGGTGATACACATGGTGTGGTTATGAACATGTTATACTACATTTAATATATTTTATCTCTACTCTTATAAAAAAGAGTTGTTGATGATGGTGTGCCTGCCATCCTGCATTATAGGCCGTCCTATTTATATCTGGCGGATAGCAAGGAAACTATGATGGTTGAAGTTGGCAACAATCATGATTGTAGATTCTTATTGAAATAGAGAAACGAATTCAAATTTAGTTCGAATTGCAGCGGTAGTATAGACATTTGGAATGCACTAAAATGTTGGTATGAGTAGGTTACATGCATTATACACAGCAAGCGAAAAATTTAATCGGCATAAACATGGATTCATACTCCCTCCTTCCATCTATATAGGGCATAATGAGATTTTTAAGACCGCCTTTGACTATTGACAAGATTAATTGTACATGACATGCACAATGTGAAAATTATATTCTTGAAAGAACCTTTCACAGAAGAATTTAACGGTGTGCTTTGCGTAAGCTGCATGTCATATATCATTGCTCAAATATTTGGTCAAAGTTAGCATCGAAAAATGCATTAGGCCCTATATAGATGGAAGGAGGGAGTAGCTTTGAATAGCATTTGTATAGTAAAACAGGGGCAAGACTCTCTCTTTGTGTGGTGTGAATAGTTTTATTTTTTTATTTTTGGTTGAGGGAAGTGCGAATTGATTTGGTACGTACAAGTACAATATTGCTACACGTTAGGCTTGTCCCTAAAATTCAACCTGTATCTTGTTATATCTTGAAAATTCAGATATCGTGCTCCCAAAACTGGCGCCTTCACAACCCGCGCCTTGCGATCCCAAAATTACAACGCGCGCGAAAACTCCCTCCAGCTGACAAATCCCCACACGCGAAATCCCCCTTCTAACCCTGAGCCAAAAGGGCCGCTGGTTCAAATTGGTGGGGGGTACTTTTGTAACACACCCTACATTTTGGGCAAGCGCGTCCCTAAGTCATGCTTCATCCCCTCCCATCGCCCCCTTTTCGCCATTCGAAATCCCAGGCCACCATAACCTCTTTGCTCCAGCCGCGAAACCCCACCCTCCTCCGTCCGCCACGTCACCGCTGCCCAGCCGAAGCCTCTTCCCCGATGATGTCGTCCACCGCAACAACTCGACGTCCCTCATCCACCTCCCTGGATGAGGATCTGTCGTCCATCTCGCCGTCCCGCCGGTTCAGCCGCCCCGTCCTCCACCTCCAAGGAGCTGCTCCGACGATCGCCTCGTCTATCGCGGCTGCTCCATCCCCACAGCGCCGCCTTAACCTGCTCCACCGGAACCGCAGCATCCTCACCGACTCCTCGGACGAAGCCGAGGCCTACTCGGCGCCACCAAAGAGGTTGTACACTTCATTGCATCGCACCTTCTCCTTAACTCGACCTCCCGGCGCCGACGGTGCTCCATCCCGCACCCCCATGGAGGCTACCTTGAAGCCGGCGCCGCAGCGACATCTCCACGGTGGCTCTCCCCCAGTGCGAGGCCCCTTCGGCGGCGGCGTCCATACCAGCCGGATCTGCTGCTGCTGCTCCGGCTCTCGCTCGATCGCTCGCTCGCCCAGCTGCTGCTGCTGCTCTCCCCCTCGCTCGTGCTGCTGCTCTGCTCCGATTAAGCCACACTTCAGTCGACTGAATCGACTTTTGGGTCAGTCGATTTTCAGGGGTTGGGGGGGCTCGCCGGAGTTAAGGAAGAACCACCCGCAGCGGGGACGGGGGCTCGCCGGAGAGGTACCCCACTATCTATCTTAGGGTTCAGGGGGGGGCGGGGGGGGGCCTAGAGGGGGGCTGGCCGGGGCGGCGGTGGCGAGTTGTTTCGGGGCGGCGAGGCGGCGCTGGGGCGGCGGTTCGGCCGGTGGTGGCTGGCGGCTCAGGGGGGTGCAGGTTGAAGATGAACTGCAGGCCCTCCCTAAACTACATGTCAAGTGCCTCTCTGCTACCATTGCGTTCAGTTTCGACAGTAGCATTCAGATTCCACAGTAAATTTCAGTTTCGACAGTTAAGTTCAGAGTCAACAGTTTTTACCTCATCTGTTGTAGTCAGGTGGTTTTTGGTGATGTTAATTTTACATCCATTTTACATCATCTATTGAGATGCTATTAGAATCCCACTTGAGATTGACGATGTCTGTCTTGTGCTGCTTCAGCCTTGACGTCTTACGGCTCACCGGAGCTGCTCCAACGACAGAACGATCCATCACAACAGAGCAGTGCCCTGGACGCCGTCTACAGATTCCTCAGATCTTCCTCCACACCTCCGACAGCCACCTTTGCCTCAACTGCTTCAGCGACCAACCCAATGATGCTGTGGTCGACACGGCTACGGCAAAGAGTTGTACACTTGTTGCATCACTTATTACTATACATTCACGTCGATCCATTAGGGCTATTTTGGTTCAACGGAAAAACATCGATCCACTGGTTGTTACCATCACTCTAAATTTCTGCATGCTCTCCTTACATAATCTCACCATATTTTTTTCGTATGCATGTCAGATATTGTACACAGTCATGCTGAACATGTAGAGAAAAAGAGAAGAGTTTTGCGCGGCAATACAATGTCATGCAGACATCGCTCCATGGTGGGTTCAATGGCAAACCCTCCCCACCCCTCTCCAGATTGTAATCCAGAGGAAGATATCTGTTCTGAGGGATTCGGACGCCGCTGACCACTCCTATTTACCCCCCAAGGTGTTTGCTCTACCTTGGCATGATGATGTTAGTCATATCATGCATATGTTGCCTTGCAGTGCCTACTTTTGACATCATATATGTCATCTGCTTAGTTTAGACATGTTCTGTAATGCCACCTGTTTAGTTTCTATATCATATATGGGAATTATGCAGTCTCATGTCTTTTAGCCAGCCATAATATATGTGAAATGTGCAATGCCATCCTGTTTAACCAGGCATCATATATTTGAATGATATCTTGCCCATCCTTTTCTTCATTACATTTCCATTTGTCGACAATGTTTGTACATTAAACTACTCTTCCTGTGAATCAGCCATTTGGGTGGGAGATGGAAAAATCTGGAGTGAAAACAAGGCCTTCAGAGCAGACAGTGCTACCTGTCGAAGCAGATCTCTTGTTGGGTCCCGATAGCTCCTCAGAGATGGATTCAGAGACAGATGACCAGTCCTATTCCCCCACTGAGGTGTATGCTCTAACTTGGCACGGTTATACTGCTCATATCATGCATACGGTGTCTTGCATTGCATAGTTTAGACATCATATACACAATATTCAACACCATGTTCTTAGTTCAGACATCATATCGAATGCCCTCTGTTTAGCATATAAATCACATATGTGAATTAAATGATGATCCTGATTACTTAGATAACATGTAGGTGAATTATGTCATGCGATCCTGTTTAGTTATTCATCATATCTTTGAATTATGTTATGCTATGCTATCCAGTTTAGATAGACATCATATATGTGAAATTATGTCATGCTATCCGTTTTAGTTAAACAATATACATGTCAACTATTTCATGCCTCTTTTTTCCACACTATCTATTGCATCTGTCTCTCATACAATGTCTGTACATTCAACTATGTTTCCTGTTTATCAGCCATTTGAATTGGAGCGGGTGATGCCAGTATCTAGCGGACTAAAAACACGGTCTTCAAATAAAACAGTGCTACCTCTTGGTGGAGATAGCACCCCGGTTGTACATGCACAAGAACCAGCCCTACCACACATAACCCAAACTCTCGCAGATTGTACCCCTACTGCGATGGACAGAGAACCAGCTTCACCCAATCTAACCCCAACCCCAGCCGATAGTAACCCAGTTCCTGTTGACACAGCACCATCTCCACCACAGAGCTCCCAAACAAGAGCAGTTAGTAAGGCAGCTCCAGTGCCCAAAGGGCCAGTACTATCACGGCG
>NC_053028.1:274320517-274333020 GCF_003073215.2 Triticum urartu
GGATCGTCGACGAAGGTAAGGAGTCAGGTATAACACCTAAGTTTGATTGTGTTAAATCTTTTATGGATACCGATGTTTTCCGTAAATTTAGCACTAAATATGGACTTGATTCTGAGATAGTAGCTTCTTTGTGTGAATCATTTGCTACTCATATTGATCTCCCTAAGGAGAAGTGGTTTAAATATAATCTTCCCATTGAAGTAAAAGTAGTTGCACCTATTAAAGTTAAAGAAAATACTATCACTTATAATGATCCTGTTGTTCCTACTACTTATATTGACAAACCACCTTTACCTGTTAGAATAAAGGATCATGCTAAAGCTTCAACTGTGGTTCGTAAGAGTAATACTAGAACACCTACTCCCTTTGAGAAAATTAAAATTGAACCTAGTGTTGATATGGTTAAAGATATCTTGGCCGATAATATTGATGGGCATGTTATTTACTTTTGTGATGAAGCTACTAGAATTGCTAGACCCGATACTAAAAATAAACATAGACCTATTGTACGCATGCCTGTTATTTCTGTTAAAATAGGAGATCATTGCTATCATGGCTTATGTGATATGGGTGCTAGTGCAAGTGCAATACCTATTCCTTATATAAAGAAATTATGCATAATATTGCACCCGCTGACATAGAGGAAATTGATGTCACAATTAAGCTTGCCAATAGAGACACTATTTCAGCAGTTGGGATTGTTAGAGATGTTGAAGTCTTGTGTGGGAAAGTTAAATATCCTGCTGATTTTCTTGTTCTTGGTTCCCCACAAGATAACTTTTGTCCCATTATATTTGGTAGACCCTTCTTGAACACTATTAATGCTAAGATAGATTGCAAAAAGGATGTTGTTACTATTGGTTTGGGGGATATGTATCATGAGTTTGATTTTTCTAAATTTTGTAGACAACCCCATGCTAAATAATTGTCTAGTAAAGATGAAATTATTGGTATTGCTTCTATTGCCGTGCCTCCTAATGATCCTCTCGAACAATATTTGCTAGACCATGAAAATGATATGTTTATGAATGAAAGAAGGGAAATAGATGAAGTATTCTTTAAACAGGGACCTATTTTGAAACACAACTTGCCTGTTGAAATTCTAGGGGATCCTACTCCACCCAAGGCTGATCCCGTGTTTGAGCTTAAACCTTTACCTGATACTCTTAAATATGCTTATCTTGATGAGAAAGAGATATATCCTGTTATTATTAGTGCTAACCTTTCAGAGCAAGAAGAAAAGAAATTATTGAAAACTCTGAAGAAGCACCGTGCTGCTATTGGATATACTCTTGATGATCTTAAGGGCATTAGTCCCACTCTATGCCAGCACAAAATAAAATTGGAGAAAGATGCGAAACCGGTTGTTGATCACCAACGACGGTTAAATCCTAAGATGAAAGAAGTGGTAAGAAAAGAAATACTAAAGCTTCTGGAGGCAGGTATAATTTATCCCGTTGCTGATAGTCAGTGGGTAAGTCCTGTCCATTGTGTCCCTAAGAAGGGAGGTATTACTGTTGTTCCTAATGATAAAGATGAATTGATCCCACAAAGAATTGTTACAGGTTATAGAATGGTAATTGATTTCCGCAAATTAAATAAAGCTACTAAAAAGGATCATTACCCTTTACCTTTTATTGATCAAATGCTAGAAAGATTATCCAAACATACACATTTTTGCTTTCTAGATGGTTATTCTGGTTTCTCTCAAATACCTGTGTCAAAAGAGGATCAAGAAAAGACAACTTTTACTTGCCCTTTCGGTACCTTTGCTTATAGACGTATGCCTTTTGGTTTATGCAATGCACCTGCTACCTTTCAAAGATGTATGACTGCTATATTCTCTGACTTTTGTGAAAAGATTGTTGAGGTATTCATGGATGATTTTTCTGTATATGGAACTTCTTTTGATGATTGCTTAAGCAACCTTGATCGAGTTTTGCAGAGATGTGAAGAAACTAATCTTGTCTTGAATTGGGAGAAGTGCCACTTTATGGTTAATGAAGGTATTGTCTTGGGGCATAAAATTTCTGAAAGAGGTATTGAAGTTGATAAAGCTAAAGTTGATGCTATTGAAAAGATGTTGTGTCCTAAGGACATTAAAGGTATAAGAAGTTTCCTTGGTCATGTCGGTTTTTATAGGAGGTTCATTAAGGACTTCTCTAAAATTTCTAGGCCTCTGACTAATCTCTTACAAAAAGATGTCCTTTTGTCTTTGATGATGACTGTGTAGAAGCATTTGAAATACTTAAGAAAGCTTTGGTTTCTGCACCTATTGTTCAACCTCCTGATTGGAATTTACCATTTGAAATTATGTGTGATGCTAGTGATTATGCTGTAGGGGCTGTTCTAGGACAAAGAGTTGATAAGAAATTAAATTTATCCAATATGCTAGTAAAACTCTAGACAGTGCCCAAAGAAATTATGCTACTACTGAAAAAGAATTTTTAGCAGTTGTATTTGCTTGTGATAAGTTCAGACCTTATATTGTTGATTCTAAAGTAACTATTCACACTGATCATGCTGCTATTAAATATCTTATGGAAAAAGATGCTAAACCTAGACTTATTAGATGGGTTCTCTTGCTACAAGAATGTTGGTGGGAAATGACACCTATGGCGTCACTGGGATCCCTTCTACGGTTGGCGGGCGTGGGGTTGTGCAAAGAGCGGGTCTGGCAGTTAGCACAATGATTGTTTACCCAGATTCAGGCTGCGAAGACGCGTAATAACCTAGTTCTGCTTTGATGTATATTTGAGTGTTCTTGAGTTCTTGAACTAGCTATGGTGTCTCTCCAGTTCTAAAGATCTGAATCCCCTTCCAGCACGCCTCGGGCCTCCTTTTATAGACAAAAAGGGGTCGCCACAGTGGCACACAGGAGGTGGAAAGGTGCATCGTGGCTTAGTATATCCTCTGGCACCGTCAGACAAATGCATTTAATGCGCTGCCAACATGCCCCTCTTGCTTTATCGGGGACGACAAGGAAGCTCGACCCAGCTGTCGCCGCCTCGCCTGGTTCCGACGCGCGTCCGAGCTGATGAGGCATTGTAGAGCCATGTTGGTTGGCTGCTGGGATGGCGTGATGGCGGAGCCTTCACGAAGATCTGCATGCCACCACGCAGGTGCTTACTGAGTCGGTGTGGAGGCCACACACTGTCAGGCAGATGCCTGCCTAGCTGGTTGAGCTAGCAACTGCATGGGAGCGGCGGTGGAGTCTTGGTAGACGTGGGCCTGGCTGCGGCCCCGCAGATGTCCTCGGCAAGGGTCTTGTCGGGGGTCCAGCAAGGGTCTTGCCGTGGCACCATAGTCGTCCCCGGCAAGAATCTTGCCGCGAGTCTCGTGGATTTCCTTGGCAAGGATCTCGCCAAGGATCGTCGTCTTCTGGTTCTCATCCGATCTTGCGTATTTATAATCTCTACAAAGATCTGCATGCCACCTTGGAGGTGCCTCCCGAGCTTTGGTTTTGATGTGGCTGATGGCGTCGGAAACCCTTGGGCTCAAGAGTGGCGCGCTCTGCTGGCGTCAGGAAAGTTGCCCCGGCAAGGATCTTCCTGGGGCTGCGGAAGCCACCCCGGCAAGAGTCTTGCCGGGGGAGTCCACCTCGCCCTCTTGCTCTCTTTGTGCCCCTGGTCTTGGCGTTGCTCTGGCTGTCTTGCGCTCTGGCATCCCTCCTCTGCCTTGCTCAGTGTGGCCATTGTCGGATTTCGGGTTCCGGCAGACCCTTGAGTTCGAACACTTGGGGTGCGCGCGGAGATTTAGCCTCCTACCTACCTGCACCCCTCCGCCATGCTAGATCTAAAATAAGAAAGAACAACACAAGAGACACAGGGTTTATACTGGTTCGGGCCACCGTTGTGGTGTAATACCCTACTCCAGTGTGTGGTGTGTGGATTGCCTCTTGGGCTGATGATGATGAACAATACAAGGAAGAACAGCCTCGCGAGGGTCTGTTCTTGGCTGAGGCGATGAACTGCTGGGAGGAGTTCAACCACCTTTCTCTCTCCTCTCTCTCTCTGCTCTCTTTGGCTGACCCTTCTAACAGCCTCTTCCTTCCTATCTTTTTCGTCCTCCCTGCTATGTGGGTGGCTGGTCCTATTTATAGAGGCCCTGGTCCTCTTCCCAAATATTGAGCGGGAAGGGAGCCAACAATGGGCGGCTAATTAGAGTGGGCAACAAGTATCAGCTATCCTGACAAAAGTAGTCTTCGCCTGCGCAAAGCTCTGGTGATGACGCCGTCTTGGGCTCCACGGTGACCTCCGTCTCGTAGTCCTCCTGGTCTTGGTCTCGTTGCACCGAAATGGCAACCTTTGCCTGATGCCTCGGTACTCCGCGGCTGCGCTTGCCCCCTTTGCACCAAAGAGGAAAGGAGGACGCTGCGCGGGCTGGCACCCGCCTGGCGCCCTGAGTTGTCACGGCTCGCGTCATGGTACACCTCGTGAGGTACCCCGCCTTGATCACTCCGCCTCCTCATGAGCCAGCCTGACGAGGCCGTGCCTGAGGAAGGCTTCGCGTCGTCCACCCGCGAGGCTTGGCCCCTCGCGAGGGTCTTGGGTTTGTGTTGGTGAAGATGGGCCGTGCTGGGCCCCCCTTTTGAGCCACGCCGCAGGCCGCAGGCAGGCAAGTCTTGGGACCCCCGTTCCCAGAATGCCGACAGCAATGGGCGTGGCTCTGACTGCCCGTGCACAAGTAAAGTGGTGCAAAAGGAGAGCCCCTACTTTTGTACACCGACAGGAGCCCCTGGGCCTAGGCCACACATAAGCGCGACACGTTGTTGGGCTCAGCCCAGAACGGTGCGCGGGCAGGCGGGGCGGATTTTTACTACAATAAATTTTACGTCCACTGCGCTTCCCCACGACCCGCGTTGAATGTGCGACATGGGGGGTCATGCATGGGGTGGTTTACGCACGCATGCGTCACATCGCAGTAGATGGTGAAGAGGCGGCCCATTCATTCCCTATAAGAAGGAATAACCACGGGCGCGCTGCTCATTTACCCTCTGTGCCTTCTCCAATATCGAAACCGCCGTCCCCTCCTTCTTCCTCCTCAAGATCTTGCTATTGCTCACCGCCGTCACGTTTTTGTTGCCCTTCCTCCTTCACCTCTCGCAGCCGCCATGGCACCCAAAACCAACAAAGGCAAAGCAGTGGCCAAGGACGCTAGGGGGACAGAGCCGGCGGAGAGTGAGTCGGCAGCGCGGTGGACGCAGCTCGCCTACTTTCCCTCGACGGTCGACGCGGTCCACCTCTAGGACAACTTCAAGCCCCTGTGGGGGTGCAAGACAGGGGGAGAGACGACGGGGCATCCGGCCACGCGCATCATCCCGGCTGATTTCACCTAGGTCGGCCTGAATCGGTACCCATTCTTCGCCGACTACTTTTCCTGCGGCCTCTGCGGCCCTTTCTCCGATTTCTTCAATGATGTCATGCACACCTATGGCTTCCACCTTCTAGATTTCACTCCAAATGCTGTCGCGTGCATGGCCCTTTTCGCCCATCTCTACGAGGGCTTCGCCGGAGTGCATCCCAACATGGCGCTTTTCTGCCACTACTTCTATCCTCGGATCCAGAGGGGAGGCGCCATTTCCGGTTGTGTCGCCTGGATCCCAAGGACCCTGGAGAAGGGGACGTATCCAGAGGGCACTCAGAAGTAGAGGTGCGAGGAGTGACAGAGCCGGTGGTGCTGGATTGAGGAGGAGGACCCACAGGAATTTTGCCAGGTTCGCCAGGTGCCGCCGGTTCGCAGAGACGACTGGGGCGACGACGCCTAGGATGGGAAGCTTACGGTCGCCATCACCAGAATCCATCGCCTCACCATTGCCGGGCTCACCCTGGAGATGATTGGGGCGGATTTCATCCGCCGCCGCATCGCTCCACTGCACAATAAGGGGAGGCCGGCTTGGCTCTTCAGGAATGCGGCTGACATCATGCGGCTCCGCCCCGGCCTGAACCACAACTTCACGGTGATGGGGCACGCCCACTTCTGCCAGCGGCTTTTTCAGCTCGACGTGAACCGCGACGGCAGGGCCGAGAGGACTGGCAAGTTCGCGAAGGCCGGCAAGGTCGCCAAGGGGCCCCTGTTCGGGTTGCCGGCGGGGGTGGTCCTGCTGAGCAACAACTCCCGCCAAACCGACATCATCGCCATGATGTCGGACTGTAATGTCACGACCTTGACCCGAATTGGGTCGAGCTGGAGGCATACCAGGTGGAGAAGCTCTTCGACACCCTATCAGAGAAGTACGTCTGCGAAGAGCCGCTGCTCATCCAGGACACCACCCAAGCAGAGCTATACTATATCGCCGCCAGGGTGGCGGAGGCAGAGCTCGCTAAGGAGGCCCACAGCGCTGTCGGAGTGGAGGCCGAGGCCGCGGCGGCCACGGAGGAGAAGGAGCTCGCCCAGTGGGCGAAATCTGTTGGGGAGGCCAGCAGCACTGGCACCGGGGCCTCCCTCATTGAAGATGAGGTCGATGAGTCGTCCGGGGAGGAGATCGAGGCTGTCGACCCCCCAGCCACGGGGACAGGGCGTATCCTACGGCGGGCCAGCTCTGGTGAGCCGGTCCGGCCCGAGAGGGCTGCACAACCGCAACAACCTCAGGAGGCGTCCGTGCGCCAGACGAGGTCCGCGGCGGCGGTGAAGGCTATGGTGGTGAAAAATTAAGAGACTGTCTCTTCTTCGTCCAAGCGTCCTCGGACTCCACCCGCTTCCCCTCCTCCCGCAGGCGACAACACGGAGGTCATCTTCGACCTCGGATCCCTTAGCCCGAGGAGGAAGAGGAAGGCAACAGAAGAGGAGGCAGAGGATGAGTAAGTATCTCATCTTTTGTCATCTCTGCCCCTAAGACCTTTCCACTTTTCTTGACTCGTCTTCATCTTCGTAGGGATATGGAGACACTGGCCCAGTGGGTGGCGAAGAGGGCCAGGGCCTCAACGGGCGGCCAGCCCCCGGTGGGCACCTCGAGTATGCTCCTGGTGGTGCAGAGCAGCCCAGATAGCAGCCCGCAACGTGCGTTCATCACTCGCTCCCCATCAACGTGTGCTGGGACACCATCTCTTGGTGCTGACCTTGCCGTGGTTGCAGGAAGAGGATGGCAGCAGGAGGAGCCACTAAGGGCCACCCCCAACATGCCGCCCCCATCAACCACGCCGCCCCGAGGGGTGTCCCCGGCAAGGGCGCCAAGCACCGAGCCCATGCGCCCGGAGGAGGAGGAGGCGACCCCGGCTACCGGCGGCTCCGTCCCGGTACCGAATGTTGGTGGGGGGGGCACTTCGTCCCATCTTGGCACGGGTGAGTTGTTTGCCTCCTGTTCTCGCTCGTTTTTCTTCTTTCGAATTTTGATCTTGACTTCGCCTCATTCCCCTTCTCGATATCCAGATCCTTCCTCGGCGGACAGGGAGGACATGGTGCTACCTCTTGAGCACTGTGTTGGTTTTCCCTTGAAGAGGAAAGGGTGATGTAGCAGAGCAGCGTAAGTATTTCCCTCAGTTTTTGAGAACCAAGGTATCAATCAAGTAGGAGGACATGCACGAGTCCCTCGCACCTGCACAAACAAATAAACTCCTCGCAACCCTTCACAGTCACCTACGAGAGTCAGATATGATCAGATAATATTTTTGGGTATTTTTATGATAAAGAGAAATAAAGATACAAGTAAATAAATGGCAAAGGAAATAACTAAGTATTGGAAGATTAAATATGATTGGAAAATAGACCCGGGGGCCATAGGTTTCACTAGTGGCTTCTCTCGAGAGCATAAGTATTACGGTGGTGAACAAAAATTACTTTTGACCCAATTGACAGGATTTAGCATAGTTATTGAGAATATCTAGGTATGATTCATGTATATAGGCATCACGTCCGAGACAAGTAGACCGACTCCTGCCTGTATCTACTACTATTACTCCACACATCGACCCCTATCCAGCATGCATCTAGAGTGTTAAGTTCAAGAGAACAGAGTAACGCTTTAAGCAAGATGACATGATGTAGAGGGATAAACTCATGGCAATATTGATATAAACCCCATCTTGTTATCCTCGATGCAAACAATACAATATGTGCCTTGACTGCCTACTGTCACTGGGAAAGACACGCAAGATTGAACCCAAAGCTAAGCACTTCTCCCATTGCAAGAAGATCAATCTAGTAGGCCAAACCAAACTGATAATTCGAAGAGACTTGCAAAGATAACCAATCATACATAAAAGAATTCAGAGAAGATTCAAATATTGTTCATAGATAAACTTGATCATAAACCCACAATTCATCGGTCTCAACAAACACACCGCAAAAGAAGATTACATCGAATAGATCTCCACAAGAGAGGGGGAGAACTTTTGTATTGAGATCCAAAAAGAGAGAAGAAGCCATCTAGCTAATAACTATGAACCCGAAGGTCTGAAGTAAACTACTCACACTTCATCGGAGAGGCTATGGTGTTGATGTAGAAGCCCCCCATGATCGATACCCCCTCCAGTGGAGCTCCGAAAAAGGCCCAAAGATGGGATCTCATGGATACAGAAAGTTACGGCGGTGGAATTAGGGTTTTGGCTCTGTATCTGGTAGTTTGGGGGTACGTAGGTATATATAGGAGGAAGAAGTATGTCGTTGCAGCAACGTGGGCCCCACGAGGGTGGAGGGCGCGCCTGGGGGGTAGGCGCGCCCCTCTACCTCGTGTCTTCCTGGTTGATGTCTTGACGTAGGGTCCAAGTCCTCTGGATCACGTTTGTTCCGAAAATCACGTTCCCGAAGGTTTCATTCCGTTTGGACTCCGTTTGATGTGCTTTTACTGTGAAACTCTGAAATAGGCAAAAAAACAGCAATTCTGGGCTGGGCTTCCGGTTAATAGGTTAGTCCCAGAAATAATATAAAAGTGTATAATAAAGCGCAATAATGTCCAAAACAGGATATAACAATATAGCATGGAGCAATCAAAAATTATAGATACGTTGGAGACGTATCAGGCATCCCCAAGCTTAATTCCTGCTCGTCCTCGAGTAGGTAAATGATAAAAACAGAATTTTTGATGTGGAATGCTACTTGGAATAATTTTTAATGTAATTCTTCTTAATTCTGGTATGAATATTCAGATCCGAAAGATTCAATATAAAAGTCAATATTGACATAGAAATAATAATACTTCAAGCATACTAACTTAAGCAATTATATCTCTTCAAAATAACATGGCCAAAGAAAGTTATCCCTACAAAATCATATAGTCTAGCTATGCTCCATCTTCACCACACAAAGTATTTAAATCATGCACCACCCCGATGACAAGCCAAGCAATTGTTTCATACTTTTGGTGTTCTCAAACTTTTTCAATATTCACGCAATACATGAGTGTGAGCCATGGACATAGCACTATAGGTGGAATAGAATGGTAGTTGTGGAGAAGACAAAAAACGGGGAAGACGGTCTCACATCAACTGGGCGTATCAATGGGCTATGGAGATGCCCACTAATAGATATCAATGTGAGTGAGAAGGGATTGCCATGCAACGGATGCACTAGAGCTATAAGTATATGAAAGCTCAGAAAGAACTAAGTGGGTGTGCATCCAACTCGCTTGCTCACAAAGACCTAGGGCATTTTAAGGAAGCCCATCATTGGAATATACAAGCCAAGTTCTATAATGAAAAATTCCCACTAGTATATGAAAGTGATAACATAGGAGACTCTCTATGAAGATCTTGGTGCTACTTTGAAGCACAAGTGTGGTAAAAGGATAGTAGCATTGTCCCTTCTCTCTTTTTCTCTCATTTTTTTATTTGGGCCTTTTCTCCTTTTTTTATGGCCTCTTTTTTTTAGTCTGGAGTCTCATCCCGACTTGTGGGGGATCATAGTCTCCATCATCCTTTCCTCACTTGGGACAATGCTCTAAAAATGATGATCATCACACTTTTTTATTTACTTACAACTCAACAATTACAACTCAATACTTAGAACAAAATATGACTCTATGTGAATGCCTCTGGCGGTGTACCGGGATATGCAATGAATCAAGAGTGACATGTATGAAAGAATTATGAACGGTGGCTTTGCCACAAATACAATGTCAACTACATGATCATGCAAAGCAATATGACAATGATGGAGCGTGTCATAGTAAACGGAACGGTGGAAAGTTGCATGGCAATATATCTCGGAATGGCTATGGAAATGCCATGATAGGTAGGTATGGTGGCTGTTTTGAGGAAGGTATATGGTGGGTGTATGATACCGGCGAAAGGTGCGCGGTATTAGAGAGGCTAGCAATGGTGGAAGGGTGAGAGTGCGTATGATCCATGGACTCAACATTAGTCATAAAGAACTCATATACTTATTGCAAAAATCTACAGTTATCAAAGCAAAGTATTACGCGCATGCTCCTAGGGGGATAGATTGGTAGGAAAAGACCATCGCTCGTCCCCGACCGCCACTCATAAGGAAGACAATCAATAAATAAATCATGCTCCGACTTCATCACATAACGGTTCACCATACGTGCATGCTACGGAAATCACAAACTTTAACACAAGTATTTCTCAAATTCACAACTACTCAACTAGCATGACTCTAATATCACCATCTCCATATCTCAAAACAATTATCAAGTATCAAACTTCTCATAGTATTCAACACACTCATAAGAAATTTTATTATTAATCTTGAATGCCTAACATAATTAAAGCAATTTACCATGCTGTTTTGTAGGACTCTCAAAATAATCTAAGTGAAGCATGAGAGAACAATGGTTTCTATAAAACAAATCCACCAACGTGCTCTAAAAGATATAAGTGAAGCACTAGAGCAAAAACTATATAACTCAAAAGATATAAGTGAAGCACATAGAGTATTCTAACAATTTCCGAATCATGTGTGTCTCTCTCAAAAGGTGTGTACAGCAAGGATGATTGTGGAAAACTAACAAATAAAGACTCAAATAATACAAGACTCTCCAAGCAAAACACATATCATGTGGTAAATAAAAATATAGCTCCAAGTAAAGTTACCGATGAAGTAGACGAAAGAGGGGATGCCTTCCGGGGCATCCCCAAGCTTTGGCTTTTAGGTGTCCTTAGATTATCTTGGGGTGCCATGGGCATCCCCAAGCTTAGGCTCTTGCCACTCCTTGTTCCATAATCCATCAAATCTTTACCCAAAACTTGAAAACTTCACAACACAAAACTTAAAGTAGAAAATCTCGTGAGCTCCGTTAGCGAAAGAAAACAAAAGACACCACTTCAAGGTACTGTAATGAACTCATTATTTATTTATATTGGTGTTAAACCTACTGTATTCCAACTTCTTCTATGGTTTATAAACTATTTTACTAGCCATAGATTCATAAAATAAGCAAACAACACACGAAAAACAGAATCTGTCAAAAACAGAACAGTCTGTAGTAATCTGTAGCTAACGCAGATATGACCCCAAAAATTCTAAATATTGATGGACGTGAGTAATTTATCTATTAATCATTCTTCAAAAAAATTAACTAAATCTCTTTCCAAATAAAAATGACAACAATTCGTGAGCTCTAAAGTTTCTGTTTTTTACAGCAAGATTAAAAATACTTTCCCCAAGTCTTCCCAACGGTTCTAGTTGGCACAAACTAACTAAACACAAAAAAAACCAAAAACAGAGGCTATATAAATTATTTATTAATAACAGGAGCAAAAACAAGGAATAAAAATAAAAATTGGGATGCCTCCCAACAAGGCGCTATCGCTTAACGCCCCTAGCTAAGGCCATAAAAGTGAAGATTAGATCTAGGTATTGCCATCTTTGGTAGAAAATCATAAGTGGCTCTTATAATAGATTCACATGGTAATTTTAATTCTTTCTAGGGAAGTGTTCCATGGCTTTCCTTAATGCCCCTTCCTTCATATCAATAATTGCACCAATCGTTCTAAGAAAGGTCTACAAGAATAATAGGACATGAAGGATTGCAATCTATGTCAAGAACAATAAAATCTATGGGCACATAATTCCTATTTGCAACAATAAGAACATCATTAATTCTTCCCATAGGTTTCTTAATAGTGGAATCCGCAAGGTGCAAGTTTAAAGAGCAATCATCAAAATCACGGAAACCTAGCAAATCACACAAAGTCTGGAATCGTGGAAACACTAGCACCCAAATCACACAAAGCATAGCACTCATGATCTTTAATTTTAATTTTTATTAGTAGGTTCCCACTCATCATAAAGTTTTCTAGGGATAGAAACTTCCAACTCAAGTTTTTCTTCATAAGATTGCATCAAAGCATCAACGATATGTTTGGTAAAAGCTTTATTTTGACTATAAGCATGAGGAGAATTTAGCACGGATTGCAACAAGGAAAATACAATCTATCAAAGAGCAATTATCATAATTAAATTCCTTGAAATCCAAAATAGTGGGTTCATAATATTTAAAGTTTTGACTTCTTCAATCCCACTTTTAACAATTTTAGCATCAAGATCTAAAGACTCTGAATTTTTGGAACGCCTTCTAGGTAAAGGTGGATCATATTCAGTCCCAT
>NC_053028.1:274334020-274351511 GCF_003073215.2 Triticum urartu
AAAACAGTACGGGACGGGAGACGTCTCCTCCTTCTTGATCCTGCAAGGGGGAAGGAGAGGTTGATGAAGATCCAGCAGCACGACGGCGTGGTGGTGGATGCAGGGCGTCACAGTAGCAGGGCTTCGCCTATACTACGAGAGAGAGACGTAACGGGGAGAGAGGGAGGCGCCAGGGGCTGGTGAAAGTCCCTCCTCTCCCCCACTATATATAGGAGGGCCAAGGGGGGTGGTGCGCAGCCTAGGAGATCTGATCTCCTAGGTGCGGCGGCCAGGGGAGGGTTTCCCTCCCCCCAAGGCACCTCGGGGTGCCTTCCACCACTTGGACTCTCTTGGTGGAAACCCTAGGCGCATGGGCCTAGTAGGGCTGGTGCCCTTGGCCCATGTAGGCCAAGGCGCACCCCCTACAGCCCATGTGGCCCCCCGGGACAGGTGGCCCCACCCGGTGGGCCCCCGGGACCCCTCCGGTGGTCCCGGTACAATACCGATAACCCCGAAACTTGTCCCGATGGCCGAAACAGCACTTCCTATATATAATTCTTTACCTCCGGACCATTCCGGAACTCCTCGTGACGTCCGGGATCTCATCCGGGACTCCGAACAACATTCGGGTTACTGCATATACATATCTTCACAACCCTAGCGTCACCGAACCTTAAGTGTGTAGACCCTACGGGTTCGGGAGACAAGCAGACATGACCGAGACGACTCTCCGGTCAATAACCAACAGCGGGATCTGGATACCCATGTTGGCTCCCACATGCTCCACGATGATCTCATCGGATGAACCACGATGTCGAGGATTCAATCAACCCCGTATGCAATTCCCTTTGTCAATCGATATGTTACTTGCCCGAGATTCGATCGTCGGTATCCCAATACCTCGTTCAATCTCGTTACCGGCAAGTCACTTTACTCGTACCGTAATGCATGATCCCGTGACCAGACACTTGGTCACTTTGAGCTCATTATGATGATGCATTACCGAGTGGGCCCAGTGATACCTCTCCGTCATACGGAGTGACAAATCCCAGTCTTGATCCATGTCAACCCAACAGACACTTTCGGAGATACCCGTAGTATACCTTTATAGTCACCCAGTTACGTTGTGACGTTTGGTATACCCAAAGCACTCCTACGGTATCCGGGAGTTACACGATCTCATGGTCTAAGGAAAAGATACTTTGACATTGGAAAACTCTAGCAAACGAACTATACGATCTTGTGCTATGTTTAGGATTGGGTCTAGTCCATCACATCATTCTCCTAATGATGTGATCTCGTTATCAATGACATCCAATGTCCATAGTCAGGAAACCATGACTATCTGTTGATCAACGAGCTAGTCAACTAGAGGCTTACTAGGGACATGTTGGTGTCTGTTATTCACACATGTATTACGATTTCCGGATAATACAATTATAGCATGAATAAAGACAATTATCATGAACAAGGAAATATAATAATGATGCTTTTATTATTGCCTCTAGGGCATATTTCCAACAAGTCTCCCACTTGCACTAAGTCAATAATCTAGTTACATTGTGATGAATCGAACACCCATGGAATTCTGGTGTTGATCATGTTTTGCTCTAGGGAGAGGTTTAGTCAACGGATCTGCTACATTCAGGTCCGTATGTACTTTACAAATCTCTATGTCTCCATTTTGAACATTTTCACGAATGGAGTTGAAGCGACGCTTGATGTGCCTTGTCTTCTTGTGAAACCTGGGCTCCTTGGCAAGTGCAATAGCTCCAGTGTTGTCACAGAAGAGTTTGATTGGCCCGACGCATTGGGTATGACTCCTAGGTCGGTGATGAACTCCTTCACACATATTGCTTCATGTGCCTGCCTCCGAGGCTGCCATGTACTCCGCTTCACATGTAGATCCCGCACGACGCTCTGCTTGCAACTGCACCAGCTTCACTGCCCCACCATTCAACATATACACGTATCCGGTTTGTGACTTAGAGTCATCCAGATCTGTGTCGAAGCTAGCGTCGACGTAACCCTTTACGACGAGCTCTTCGTCACCTCCATAAACGAGAAACATGTCCTTAGTCCTTTTCAGGTACTTCAGGATATTCTTGACCGCTGTCCAGTGTTCCTTGCCGGGATTACTTTGGTACCTTCCTACCAAACTTACGGCAAGGTTTACATCAGGTCTGGTACACAACATGGCATACATAATAGACCCTATGCGAGGCATAGGGGATGACACTCATCTCTCTATATCTTCTGCCGTGGGGACATTGAGTGCTCAATTTCACACCTTGCAATACAGGCAAGAACCCCTTCTTGGACTGATCCATATTGAACTTCTTCAATATCTTGTCAAGGTACGTACTTTGTGAAAGACCATGAGGCGTCTCGATCTATCTCTATAGATCTTGATGCCTAATATATAAGCAGCTTTTCCAAGGTCCTTCATTGAAAAACTCTATTCAAGTAGGCCTTTATGCTGTCCAAGAGTTCTATATCATTTCCCATCAAAAGTATGTCATCTACATAATAATGAGAAATGCTACAGAGCTCCCACTCACTTTCTTGTAAACGCAGGCTTCTCCATAAGTCTGTGTAAACCCAAACGCTTTGATCATCTCATCAAAGCGAATGTTCCAACTCCGAGATGCTTGCACCAGCCCATAAATCGAGCGTTGGAGCTTGCACACCTTGTCAGCATTCTTAGGATCGACAAAACCTTCCGGCTGCATCATATACAATTCTTCCTTAAGGAAACCATTAAGGAATGCCGTTTTGACGTCCATTTGCCATATCTCATAATCGTAGAAAGCGGCAATTGCTAACATGATTCGGACGGACTTTAGCTTCGCTACCGGTGAGAAAGTCTCATCGTAGTCAACCCCTTGAACTTGTCGATAACCCTTAGCGACAAGCCGAGCTTTATAGATGGTCACATTACCATCCGCGTCTGTCTTCTTCTTAAAGATCCATTTATTTTCTATGGCTCGCCGTTCAACGGGCAAGTCAGTCAAAGTCCATACTTCGTTTTCATACATGGATCCTATCTCGGATTTCATGGCTTCTAGCCATTTGTCGGAATCCGGGCCCGCCATCGCTTCTTCATAGTTCGAAGGTTCACCGTTGTCTAACAACATGATTTCCAAGACAGGGTTGCCGTACCACTCTGGTGCGGAACGTGTCCTTGTGGACCTTCGAATCTCAGTAGGAGCTTGATCAGAAGTATCTTGATCATCATCATTAACTTCCTCTCTAGTCGGTGCAGGCACCTCAGGAACATTTTCTTGAGTTGCGCCATTTGCCGGTTCAAGAGGTAATACTTCATCAAGCTCTACTTTCCTCCCACTTACTTCTTTCGAGAGAAACTCTTTCTCTAGAAAGGACCCATTCTTGGCAACAAAGATCTTGCCTTCGGATCTGAGGTAGAAGGTGTACCCAATAGTTTCTTTAGGGTATCCTATGAAGACGCATTTTTCCGACTTGGGTTCGAGCTTTCAGGTTGAAGTTTCTTGACATAAGCATCGCATCCCCAAACTTTTAGAAACGCAGCTTAGGTTTCTTCCCAAACCATAATTCATACGGTGTCGTCTCAACGGATTTCGACGGAGCCCTATTTAAAGTGAATGCGGCAGTCTCTAAAGCATAGCCCCAAAAAGATAGCGGTAAATCGGTAAGAGACATCATAGATCGCACCATATCCAATAGAGTGCGATTACGACGTTCGGACACACCGTTACGCTGAGGTGTTCCAGGCGGCGTGAGTTGTGAAACTATTCCACATTTTCTTAAGTGTGTGCCAAATCGTGACTCAAGTATTCTCCTCCACGATCTGATCGTAGAAACTTGATTTTCCTGTCACGTTGATTTTCAACCTCACTCTGAAATTCCTTGAACTTTTCAAAGGTTTCAGACTTGTGTTTCATTAAGTAGACATACCCATATCTACTCAAGTCATCAGTGAGGGTGAGAACATAACGATAGCCACCGCGAGCCTCAACACTCATTGGACCGCACACATCAGTATGTATGATTTCCAATAAGTTGGTTGCTCGCTCCATTGTTCCTGAGAACGGAGTCTTGGTCATTTACCCATGAGGCATGGTTCGCACGTGTCAAATGATTCATAATCAAGAGACTCTAAAAGTCCATCTGCATGGAGCTTCTTCATGCGTTTGACACCTATGTGACCAAGGCGGCAGTGCCACAAGTATGTGGACTATCATTATCAACCTTACATCTTTTGGTACTCACATTATGAACATGTGTAGCATTACGTTCGAGACTCATTAAGAATAAACCATTCACCATAGGAGCATGACCATAAAACATATCTCTCATATAAATGGAACAACCATTATTCTCAGATTTAAATGAGTAGCCATCTCGAATTAAACGAGATCCCGATACAATGTTCATGCTCAAAGCTGGCACTAAATAACAATTATTGAGGTTTAAAACTAATCCCGTAGGTAAATGTAGAGGCAGCGTGCCGACGGCGATCACATCGACCTTGGAACCATTCCCGACGCGCATCGTCACCTCGTCCTTCGCCAGTCTCCGTTTATTCCGCAGCTCCTGCTGTGAGTTACAAATATGAGCAACGGCACCGGTATCAAATACCCAGGAGTCACTACGAGTACTGGTAAGGTACACATCAATTACATGTATATCAAATATACCTTTGGTGTTGCCGGCCTTCTTGTCCGCTAAGTATTTGGGGCAGTTCCGTTTCCAGTGACCCTTCCCTTTGCAATAAAAGCACTCTGTCTCAGGCTTGGGTCCATTCTTTGGCTTCTTCCCGGCAGCTTGCTTGCCAGGCGCGGCAACCTCCTTGCCGTCCTTCTTGAAGTTCTTTTTACCCTTGCCTTTCTTGAACTTAGTGGTTTTATTGACCATCAACACTTGATGTTCCTTCTTGACTTCTACCTCCGCTGATTTCAGCATAGAGAACAACTCAGGAATGGTCTTTTGCATCCCTGCATGTTGAAGTTCATCACAAAGCTCTTGTAGCTTGGTGGAAGCGACTGGAGGATTCTGTCAATGACCGCATCATCCGGGAGATTAACTCCCAGCTGAGACAAGCGGTTATGTAACCCAGACATAGTGAGTATGTGCTCACTGACAGAACTATTTTCCTCCATCTTACAGCTGAAGAACTTATCGGAGACTTCATATCTCTCGATCGGGCATGAGCTTGAAAAACATTTTCAGCTCTTCGAACATCTCATATGCTCCATGTCTCTCAAAACGCTTTTGGAGCCCCGGCTCTAAGCTGTAAAGCATGCCGCACTGAACGAGGGAGTAGTCGTCAACACGTGTCTGCCAAGCGTTCATAACGTCTTGGTTCTGTGGGACGGGTGGATCACCTAGCGGTGCTTGTAGGACATAATCTTTCTTGGCAGCTATGAGGATGATCCTCAGGTTCCGGACCCAGTCCGTATAGTTGCTGCCATCGTCTTTCAGCTTGGTTTTCTCTAGGAACGCGTTGAAGTTGAGGACTACGTGGCCATTTGATCTACAAGACATATTGTAAAATATTTTAGACTAAGTTCATGATAATTAAGTTCATCTAATCAAATTATTAATGAACTCCCACTTAGATTAGACATCCCTCTAGTCATCTAAGTATTACATGATCCGAGTTAACTAGGCCGTGTCCGATCATCACGTGAGACGGACTAGTCAACGTCGGTGAACATCTTCATGTTGATCGTATCTTCTATACGACTCATGCTCGACCTTTCGGTCTTCTGTGTTCCGAGGCCATGTCTGTACATGCTAGGCTCGTCAAGTTAACCCTAAGTGTTTTGCATGTGTTCAGGCCATGTTGTACATGCTGCTTAACACCCGTTGTATGTGAACGTAAGGATCCATCACACCCGATCATCACGGCGTGCTTAGAAACGACGAACTTTAGCAACGGTGCACAGTTAGGGGAGAACACTTCTTGAAATTGTTATGAGGGATCATCTTATTTACTACCGTCGTTCTAAGTAAACAAGATGCAAAAACATGATAAACATCACATGCAATCAAATAATAAACGTGACATGATATGGCCAATATCACATAGCTCCTTTGATCTCCATCTTGGGGCTCCATGATCATCTTGTCACCGGCTTGACACCATGATCTCCATCATCATGATCTCCATCATCGTGTCTCCATGAAGTTGCTCGCCAACTATTACTTCTACTACTATGGCTAATGCGTTTAGCAATAAAGTAAAGTAATTTACATGGCGTTTCTCAATGACACGCAGGTCATAAAAAATAAAGACAACTCCTATGGCTCCTGCCGGTTGTCATACTCATCGACATGCAAGTCGTGATTCCTATTACAATAGCATGAACATCTCATACATCACATATAGATCATTCATCATTCATCACAACTTTGGCCATATCATATCACAACCATTGCTGCAAAAACAAGTTAGACGTCCTCTAATTGTTGTTGCAAGTTTTACGTGGCTGAATTAGGGTTCTAGCAAGAACGTTTCTTACCTACGTTAAAGCCACAACGTGATTTGTCAACTTCTATTTACCCTTCATAAGGACCCTTTTCATCGAATCCGCTCCAACTAAAGTGGGAGAGACAGACACCCGCCAGCCACCTTATGCAACTAGTGCATGTTAGTCGGTGGAACCGGTCTCACGTAAGCGTACGTGTAAGGTTGGTCCGGGCCGCTTCATCCCACAATACCGCTGAAGCAAGAAAAAGACTAGTAGGCAAGAAAGTTGACAAATCTACGCCCACAACAATTGTGTTCTACTCGCGCAAGAAGAACTACGCATAGACCTAGCTCATGATGCCACTTGTTGGGGAACGTTGCAGAAAACAAAAATTTTCCTACTCGTTTCACCAAGATCTATCTAGGAGTTCATCTAGCAACGAGTCATCAGATGCATCTACATACCTTGTAGATCGCGTGCGGAAGCGTTCAAAAGAACGGTGATGATGTAGTCGTACACGACGTGATCCAAATCACCGATGACCAAGCGCCGAACGGACGGCACCTCCGCGTTCAACACACGTACGGGACGGGAGACGTCTCCTCCTTCTTGATCCAGCAAGGGGGAAGGAGAGGTTGATGAAGATCCAGCAGCACGACGGCGTGGTGGTGGATGCAGGGCGTCACAGTAGCAGGGCTTCGCCTATACTGCGAGAGAGAGACGTAACGGGGAGAGAGGGAGGCGCCAGGGGCTGGTGTATGAAATCCCTCCTCTTCCCCACTATATATAGGAGGGCCAAGGGGGGTGGTGCGCAGCCTAGGAGATCTGATCTCCTAGGTGCGGCGGCCAGGGGAGGGTTTCCCTCCCCCCCAAGGCACCTCGGGGTGCCTTCCACCACTTGGACTCTTCCTTGGTGGAAACCCTAGGCGCATGGGCCTAGTAGGGCTGGTGCCCTTGGCCCATGTAGGCCAAGGCGCACCCCCTACAGCCCATGTGCCCCCGGGACAGGTGGCCCCACCCGGTGGGCCCACGGGACCCCTCCGGTGGTCCCGGTACAATACCGATAACCCCGAAACTTGTCCCGATGGCCCGAAACAGCACTTCCTATATATAATTCTTTACCTCCGGACCATTCCGGAACTCCTCGTGACGTCCGGGATCTCATCCGGGACTCCGAACAACATTCGGGTTACTGCATATACATATCTTCACAACCCTAGCGTCACCGAACCTTAAGTGTGTAGACCCTACGGGTTCGGGAGACAAGCAGACATGACCGAGACGACTCTCCGGTCAATAACCAACAGCGGGATCTGGATACCCATGTTGGCTCCCACATGCTCCACGATGATCTCATCGGATGAACCACGATGTGAAGGATTCAATCAACCCCGTATGCAATTCCCTTTGTCAATCGATATGTTACTTGCCCGAGATTCGATCGTCGGTATCCCAATACCTCGTTCAATCTCGTTACCGGCAAGTCACTTTACTCGTACCGTAATGCATGATCCCGTGACCAGACACTTGGTCACTTTGAGCTCATTATGATGATGCATTACCGAGTGGGCCCAGTGATACCTCTCCGTCATACGGAGTGACAAATCCCAGTCTTGATCCATGTCAACCCAACAGACACTTTCGGAGATACCCGTAGTATACCTTTATAGTCACCCAGTTACGTTGTGACGTTTGGTATACCCAAAGCACTCCTACGGTATCCGGGAGTTACACGATCTCATGGTCTAAGGAAAAGATACTTTGACATTGGAAAACTCTAGCAAACGAACTATACGATCTTGTGCTATGTTTAGGATTGGGTCTAGTCCATCACATCATTCTCCTAATGATGTGATCTCGTTATCAATGACATCCAATGTCCATAGTCAGGAAACCATGACTATCTGTTGATCAACGAGCTAGTCAACTAGAGGCTTACTAGGGACATGTTGGTGTCTGTTATTCACACATGTATTACGATTTCCGGATAATACAATTATAGCATGAATAAAGACAATTATCATGAACAAGGAAATATAATAATGATGCTTTTATTATTGCCTCTAGGGCATATTTCCAACAATATTGAGGTAGCTCCAACAAGCCCTGGAAAAAGCACAATTGAAAAACAAATGTGCCCTGCCTTCCCCAGTGGCCGAAGAGCACAAAACACCGTTAACTCTGGACTCAAGCCTTTCCATCATGTCCCTGGTGTTTAGTCGATCAACAAGGTGTTTAGTTGATCAACAAGTATGTGCAGAAACAGCACGGGTTATTATTATTTAGATTTATGGGAGGGCATCAGTAATGTACTGATATTTGTCAGTTGACCCCATAGAGCCAGCAAACTATCTAATTTTCAGCAAACCGGCGTGGAAGGAATAACAATAGAAAGATAAGGGCATGGGCAGATATTTAAATGAGCAACAGACTAAGTAATATGTACTACCTGTTATTCCCAGGTTCTTTTTCTTTGACGTCAAACTTCACACTTCGTTCTCTTCACACACACATGAAACTTGAATTTCACAGTCATGTAACGTAATTTTTCTCAACATTTCCTTCCAAGACAAAGGTATAACATAGTACTCATGAAACATAAGTCCCTTTGACCTGCAGGAAGAAAGCAAACATGTGGTTAAGGCTATTAGAACAATACAAGTGGCACATGCCGCTGTCAGCGTGGTGGAAAGAAACCACATATGGAAGGAACCTACCACTCAAGATGGTGGCAATATGTCGTCAGATGATCAGCCAGGGTGAAGGGCCGCACAGAGGGCCGAACCCTCTCCTTCAGGTCATGTATGAGGGCATGCGTTGATGTCCGCTCGAATGTCCCGCTGCTTAGAGAATACACTACACCAGGGTCGAAGTTGGGCAGCGAGAAGTAGATGGAATTGCTGCTGATAGAAGGGAGTTTTGTGGCAGAGACACATAGGCATCGGTCTTTGCTAAGGAAGAGCGCCCGGTCACCTAGGCTACTCAACAGAACCAGTCCTCTTTGGTTTATATTCACCAGGAAGAGGGCAAAAGCGAATGGCTGCCACCCCTTCTTGCTCTGGCTAACACGACGATGCTGGACAGCAAGGAGCATGTATTCTCTGAATTCCACAAGGTAGTAGTAACAAAATGTAGGGCAACCAAACAAGCTGGGAATACGAGCAACCACTGGGTGCTGCAGGAACAGAGGGTACACCTGCACAATCTCCCCTGTCCCCTTTCTGATGCCAAACAGTCTGCCTCGGAATGGTAAGGCAGTCCAAAGCTCAAGACCCTGGTGTATGACAGACCAATGTGGCTTCCCAGGTTCAGCGTAGACCACCACTGGCACAACCGAGAACCAGGCAACGACGGCAATCGAGGCATGGGACCGGCAGACTGCGGCTTTCATCCAAACCAAATGGTGGAAGATGGGCGCAAGGGGAGGGAGGTCAATGAAGACACGGGTGAATGGATGCAGGACACGGACAGCGGTGGTGCCCTTGTTGAGCAGGATGAGGAGGCCATCAGGTGAAGCCGACGATCCGGTGGTTCTGGAGCTCGGACAGACGGACATGGAGGCGCCTGCTGGTGGACGTGTGGAAGAGGGTGATCTCGCAGGCATCAGCTGGGCGTACGCCGTCGCCGTCACAGAGGGCGACCCAGCCGCGAGGACGGAAGCGGGTTTCCTGCAGCGTGAGATCGCAGGGGCTGGTGGTGAAGGCACGCCAATGCGAGCACACAGCGCGGAAGCACATGTAATCCGTCACGTCCTCCGCCAGCAGTTGCTCGGCGATGATGCGGATGACGTCCGGAGGGAGGGAGGACCAGTCGGTCGCCTCGGAAGGCTCCCCGGCGGCCTCAGGGCGCTTGCGGGCGGTGAGAGCGGCAGAGGAGCAAGCTTCAGTCCTGCGCTCGCCATCGCTCCTGGTCTCCGCCGATGCAAAGACAAAAAGGTCGGGCCTTTCCCTGCGAAGCAATCTAAATATACTACTAGAATCCTTGTTGGAACTAGACTCGGATCCGTAAGAAACAGAATCAATTGCGCCCCTCCGTCCTCTCTTATGTAAGCACTCTACATCTAAGGGGCGGATCTATATGGCATGATGACGGGTCTGCACCGGCGCACTCGAAATTTGTGGAGGTGATGGCGAAAAATCTCATACCTCATAAACAAATCAAAGTCCAAGAGCGGACAGGACAGCAAGGAAATGGGAACGGCGGCGATGTTCGGCGACGCCGCACGAGGCGGGATTGTGCCGGGGGGAGAGGGCGGGGGGCGTTATTGGGGGCGTTGATCCAAAGCTAAGAGCATCTACAGCCGCCGCCCCACGATCTTCCCATGCGTTTTTGCCTCTCCGGCGTCAGAAAATCGGCCCAGTCGTGTCTCTAGTAGCCCGTTTTTCGCCGGTTTGAACCGAAACTGGCGTCGGCGGACCCGAGCCGAACTCGGCGCGCTGGGAGCGTCTGGGGGCGCCGGCACAAGCGAAAAGGGGCATGGGGCCGTTCTGTCGGCGAGTCGAGAGCCTCTTCCCGCTGTTTCTTCCCGCTTTCCCCCACTTCTCTCTCATTCTCTCCATTCCTCCCCAACCTCCCTCCCGCTCGCCTCCTAGCCGGCCATCATGCCGCCGAAGAAGTATGTGATCCCCGCGCCGTGACAACTGCGACCGTCACCATCGCCCAGTCAAAGCAGAGGAAGCCGAGGGCGCCGCCCAAGCTACCGGCCATGCCAAACGCCGACTGGAGGACGAAAGTTCAGTGCCGGGAGCTATCACCGCCGACCGGCGGAACAGGGCCATCACCAAGAAGGCTCGGGACAACGCGGCGCGTGCGGCTGCGACCGCGGCGGATCAAGCCGAGGCCGAGGCGGCTCGCATGGGGATGATGAACCCACCCAGCGGCCACACCCAGTACGCGCCCTGGAGCCAGCAAAGCGTCGGCTCTCCGGCCGGCTTCTCGTCGTCGCTGCAACCATGGGGATGCACGCCGTCGCCGGGCTACTCTGACGGGGACACGCACGGTGGGTTCAACCCCAACGTCACCTTCCCCATGGACACCCGGCCCAGCGCACGCCCTCGCCCGCCTTCGCCGGTATGCAGTACCCTCCATACAACTACTCGCCGCCGCCTTACGCGTCCTCCCCGACGCCCCTCTCCGCCGTGGCGGCCTGCCCTTCTCACAAGCTTCCACGTCGCACCTCGGCGACACCGACGAGACCGACGCCGACATGGACGACATCATCGTGGCAGGCTCGGCCGCGGCCGCCACGTCCCCCGGGTTCGCTACCCAGGACGACACGGTGGACCTCAACGGTGGCATGGACGGCGAGCTCGAGTACGGCGAGGAGGAGCCGGAGGAGCACGAGGAGGAGGAGGAGGAGGAGCTGGCGACTGTTCCGGTGAGGAGGCGCAAGAAGGAGAAGGGGGCGACCAGAACCGGCGAGCCGCGCATCAAGTGGACGTCCAAGGAACAGGAATGCCTCGCCAAAGCGTGGAAAGTCGTCTGCCCCGACCCGACCATCGGCGCGAACCAGAGCATCGAGACGTACTGGGAGCGCATCAAGGCCGAGTTCGACGAGCGCAAGTGTAACGCCCTCGATGCGGCTATAGCTCCCACGTGTCGAGGCACGACTTAGAGACATAACCGCATTGAAAGCAATGTTGCAAGTTAGGCAATCTTCACAACATCCCATGTAATATAAATAAAAGGGGAGATAACATAGTTGGCTTACACTCGCCACGTCAATCAAGTACATAAATAACATTACATCATTCAAACACTCATGGCCCGACTACGGCGCCAAAATAAAAGATAACCCAACATGCGACACGGTCCCGATCACCCCAACTGGGCACCACTACTGATCATCAGGGAAAGACACATAGTATCGTTGAGAGTCCTCGTCGAACTCCCACTTGAGCTCAAGCGCGTCACCTGGAGCGGAATCATCAGGCCCTGCATCTGGTGTAATAGTAATCTGTGAGCCACAGGGACTCAGCAATCTCGCACCCTCGCGATCAAGACTATTTAAGCTTATAGGTAAGGCAAGGTAAATATGTGGAGCTGCAGCAAGCGACTAGCATATATGGTGGCTATCCTGTTCGCAAAAGAGAGCGAGAAGAGGAGGCAAAGCGCGAACGAGAAACTAGAGGACAACCTGCGCAAGCATTACTCCAACACCGTGTTCACTTCCCGGACTCCGCCGAGAAGAGACCATCACGGTAACTCACACTGTTGATTCATTTTAATTAAGTTAAGGTTCAAGTTATCTACAACCGGACATTAACAAATTCCCATCTGCCCATAACCGCGGGCACGGCTTTCGAAAGTTCAAATCCCTGCAGGGGAGTCCCAACTTAGCCCATGACAAGCTCTCACGGTCAACGAAGGAATAGACCTCCTCCCGAGACGTTCCGATCAGACTCGGTATCTCGGTTCTTCAAGACACTTCGACAGGTTAAAACAAATCCAGCAACACCGCCCGAATGTGCCGACAAATCCCGATAGGAGCTGCACATATCTCTTTCTCAGGGCACACTCAGATTGTTACTTACCAGTAGGCCAGCCCAGAGTTGCCCCTGGTGGCCACGCGGCTGACAGGTGGACCAACACTCAGAGGAGCACTGGGCGGGGGGTTTAAATAAGATGACCCTCGGGCTCCGGAAACCCAAGGGAAAAAGGCTAGGTGGCAAATGGTAAAACCAAGGTTGGGCATTGCTTGAAAAGCTTTAATCAAGGCGAACTATCAAGGGGTTCCCATTATAACCCAACCGCGTAAGGAACGCAAAATCCGGGAACATAACACCGATATGACGGAAACTAGGGCGGCAAGAGTGGAACAAAACACTAGGCGAGAGGCCGAGCCTTCCACCCTTTACCAAGTATATAGATGCATTAAGATAACATGGCAATATAATGATATCCCAATAAGTAAATAATGTTCCAACAATGAACGGTCTCCAATCTTCACCTACAACTAGCAACACTATAAGAGGGGCTGAGCAAAGTGGTAACATAGCCAATCAACGGTTTGCTAGGACATGGTGGGTTAGAGGTTTGACATGGCAATTTGGGAGGCTTTAAAGCAAGTGGTAGGCATCGTAGCATAGGCATAGCGAAAGAGCGAGCATCTAGCAAAGCAAAGATAGTAGTGATTTCGAGGGTATGATCATCTTGCCTGCAAAGTTGTCAGAGTTGACTGGATCCTCGAAAGCAAACTCAACGGGCTCCTCATTAGCGAACTCGTCTCCCGGCTCTACCCAAACAAGACAAACAAGCAAACGGAACACAATCAACCACGTGCAAAGCTCAAACAATATGATGCAAGGATGATATGCTATGCGGGATGCAATGCGGGATGCATATGCAAGATTTGACAAGGAGTGCATGAACCTGGCCTCAACATGGAAATCCAACTGTGCCACTGGAAAGATGAGATGAAATCGCTTGAAAACGATATAAAGAACACCGGAAATGGAGTTACGGTTTGGAAATGGCAAACGATTCAAATATGACCACGTTCTGCGATTTACAGCAAGTAGCCATCTAAATTCAACAAGATGAACATGCTACATCACCCAAACATGGCATCAAAATACATGGCAGGAATCCATTCATGATGCTTAACAAAAGTCTAGCACTGAGCTACGGCCAATTCATCCATTAACAGGTTCAAACAAGCATGGACAAAAATGCATTTGACAAACAGATTTCAGACTTAGTGAAATTAACACTTGTCTGGAATTTCAGATCAGATAGCACTCTTCGGAGCATGAAAACTATATGCTACAGGACCTGAACATGGCAAAGTAAAGCATGGCATGGAGCTACTCAAAGAGCTTAACAAAAGTCCCTTAGTGACCTTGAGCCAAAAGGGATCAGAAAATACAATTGCAAGCATGTGAACATGGCAAAAACATAATCAGATCACAGACTTAGTGAAAACTGGAGCATGCTGAAACAGATATCAAGTAGGCATGTTTACGAGCTCGATGCACTCACTACAGAGCAAGTCATGACAACCTAAGCATACACCCATCAAGAATACACAAAATACAAGCTAGACATGGCAAGAACAATAACATAGCATGCACGGATCAACTACAACATCATCGGCAAAATCGCTAACAAGTAGACAATCTGCCCAGATTCACAAAATGAAAAGTAGAGCTCGATTGACTCAAGCTAGGGTGCTCCATAATTGCAAACAAAGACATGGATGGATAGAGCACTACAAGATTAACAAAACATCCTTACTGATCATCCTCAAAAGAGGCACGGATCACTAGGAAACAACATGAACGTATGGCCATATGAGATAACCAGCTCAAGGACTTAGTGGAAATGCTAAGTCCCTGAAATCAGCATTAACAAATGCCTCACTTTGCAAGCTTGTGCTAGTCACCACACACATCACAAAAATACATGGGTTGCACCTCTGGAAAGATGACAAAACCCTTAACAAAACACATGAAGAGCACCTGGGCATATCATGCACACAATAATCATGGCAAAAATGACAAATATCTAAATGGAGCAGCAGATCTGACAATTATCTCAAGTAGCACTCTTCTAACAGCATTTCGGGCATCAAGATGAACTCAAATGAAAATGATGCAATGAGATGAAATGATATACTCTCTGAGACGAACATTTTGATATGCTATATGCCCAAAACGGAGCTACGGATGAGGAGTTAACGATGCAATGAACAGGAGCAAAATAGTAGGTTTCGCCAAAAAGTCAACCCATCCGGATCTGGATCTGGCGCGGTTACTGTAGCAGTGCACGGGAAACGAGGTTCGCCGGCCGACCTTGACGAGTTCGCCGGAGAGGTTCTCGGGTCCGCGGGGAGGAGGAGAGGCCGGAGATGGTGGCGGTGGTGGCGCTCCGCGGCGAGGGGCGGCGGCCGGCGGGATGGGGCGGCGAGGAGGACGCCGGACGTCGGGGCGGAGGCGGCGCCGGCGACCGGACGGCGACGGCGGCGCGGCGAGGCGCTCCGGGCGCGGGCGGCGGCGCGAGGTAGCGGATGAGGCGGCGCGGCGCGGGGCGCCTCTGGCCCGGGCGCGGCGCGAGCGGGCCGGCCACGGGCCCGGCGGGCTTCGGCGGCGAAGTGGGGCTCGGCGCCCACGTGGCGCTTGCTGATAGGTCCGGCGGAGCGGGCGGACGCGTCCGGTTGCGGCCGGACGTGTCCGATGGCGGCGGAGCTGATTTTTAGGGTTAGGGAGAGAGGAGATCCGGGAATTTCGAGGAGGGTCTTATATAGAGGTAGAGGGAGCTAGGAGAGTCCAAATGAGGTGCGGTTTTCGGCCACGCGATCGTGATCGAACGCTCTAGATGATGGAGAAGTTTGGTGTTTTGGGCCAACTTGGAGGGGTGTTGGGCTGCAACACACACGAGGCCTTTTCGGTCCCTCGGTTAACCGTTGGAGTATCAAACGAAGTCCAAATGGTACGAAACTTGACAGGCGGTCTACCGGTAGTAAACCAAGGCCGCTTGGCAAGTCTCGGTCCAATCCGGAAATGTTTAATCCCCACACACGAAAGAAAGGTAGAAATGACCACCGGAGGAGAACGAAGCGCCGGAATGCAAAACGGACAACGGGGAAAATGCGATGCATGAGATGAACACGTATGCAAATGCAATGCACATGATGACATGATATGAGATGCATGAAACAAACAACACACGGAGACAAAAACCCGAACCCGAGAAATAAAATAACTTAACGCCGGAAACGGCAAGAGTTGGAGTACAATATTGGGTAAAATCACATCCGGGGTGTTACAACACTCCACCACTACGAAAGGATCTCGTCCCGAGATCTAGGACTGAAAGAACGCCGGGTACTCAGAACGGAGGTGATCCTCGCGTTCCCAGGTAGCTTCACGGTCGGAATGGTGTGACCACTTGACTTTGAGAATTTGATTGACTTGTTGCGAGTCTTGCGTTCAGTCTCTTCAAGAATAGCAACTGGGTGCTCACGATAAGAGAGATCTTCTTGGAGCTCAATGTCCTCGAAGTTGACGGTGCGGTCAGGAGTCTTGAAGCACTTTCGAGCTGAGAGACATGGAACACATCATGAACATTTGCAAAGTTTGAAGGAAGCTCGAGTTGATAGGCGAGATCGCCTCTCTTGCTGACAATCTTGAAAGGTCCCACGTATCTAGGGGCAAGCTTCCCTTTGATACCGAAGCGACGAGTACCTTTCATAGGAGAGACGCGGAGGTAAACATGATCTCCGATCTCGAAAGCCAAATCACGGTGCTTACTATCATAGTAGCTCTTCTGGCGGGATTGGGCTGCTTTGAGGTTATCTCGAATGACTTTGCACATCTTCTGCCTCTGTGATTAAGTCATTCCAAGAAGCTGACGTTCACCGGTTTCGACCAGTTGAGAGGGGTACGGCACTTCCTGCCATACAGAATTTCAAATGGGGCCTTGCCCGAACTTGCTTGAAAACTGTTGTTGTAGGAGAATTCAGCATAAGGAAGACAATCCTCCCACTTCATGCCGAAGGAGATCACACAAGCCCTGAGCATATCTTCAAGAATCTGGTTGACACGCTCGACTTGACCGCTAGTTTGAGGATGGAAAGCTGTGCTGAAGCGGATGTTGGTGCCCATGGCCTTCTGAAAAGAATCCCAAAACTTGGAGGTAAAGATGCTGCCACGGTCTGAAGAGATCACTTGTGGAATACCGTGCAGAGAGACAATTCGAGAGGTATAGAGCTCCGCCAATTGAGCTGCAGTGATTGACTCTTTGATAGGCAGAAAGTGAGCCACTTTAGTGAGTTTGTCGATGACAACGAATATAGCATCATTGCCATGCTTGGACTTTGGAAACCCAGTCACGAAGTCCATTCAATGTGGTCAAACTTCCATTCTGGAATGGCAAGAGGTTGGAGGAGACCAGCTGGCCTTTGGTGTTCTGCCTTCACTCTTCTGCAGACATCACACTCATTCACGAACTGAGCAATCTCGCGCTTCATTCGAGTCCACCAATAAGCCTGCTTGAGGTCCTGATACATCTTCGTGCTCCCAGGGTGGATGGAGAGGAGAGAATTGTGAGCCTCATTC
>NC_053028.1:274352511-274366596 GCF_003073215.2 Triticum urartu
TATCTTGAAATCGTTCGATGGTTTTATGATGAGAACATTGTCTTGGTGCCTCCTGTCAGGGGTTTAGTGGAAGTGTCCCGGGGAGTTGAGCTCTGAGGTGTTGTTGTAATAATTTTATCGTTGCAATTCTGGAATACCTGAGTTTAGTACGCCGACATCGAAAATCTCTTTTATGCAGTTCGTTGGTGAGATAACCTCGACGCCACCCAGTACTAGGGCAGGAGTTCGGGAGTATCGCCATAACTTGTATAACGGATGCTTTTCGAAGGTTGAGGTAGATGGTTTCCGAAGTTTTTCTCGGTTATGTGTTGAAGGATGGATACAGCTGGATTTAGGATTTGCTAGATTTGGGTGAGATATTATGCTTCCCCTGTATCCCCAACACCTGATTGCATAACCGGAAAGGTTCGGAAGTTTCATAGGTGGGAATTCTTGTAGCTCTAGTTTCTTCTTCCACGGATATTGGTTTGAGATTGGGATTTCTTATCGATTATTCATTCTTGATCCGTACCTTGTTGATTTATTTCTCTACCTTAATTCTACGTGGCTTCTCAATTTATGGATATGTGACCATTTCAAGAGGAATGCATTCGTTCATTTTGTTCGGATGTGAAGACTATATGTTGCAATTTTCATTCCGTTGGATTCAGCTTCAATATTTTGTCTATCAATGTGCTAATGGATGTCAACCTCTTCAGGATGGCTCCTCCAACGCGCACGGCTCTGAATCCTGATCCGCCACCACCTCCACCTCCTCCGGAGGCATGGCAAGCTGTGATGGCCGCAACCAATGCAAACACACAGTTGATCATGCAAATTCTCCAAGAGCGCAATCAAGGCAACCAAGGGAATCAAGGCAACAATCAGAATCACTTTGCTACACTCAACCAGTTCCTTGCTAACGGGCCAAAGACTTTCAGCAATTGTGTTGAGGCAACCGATGCTAACGATTGGCTCGTGGATCTGTGCAAGCATTTCGAGTGCAGTAACGTCAGGCCTGAGGATTTCATCAAGTTCGCTTCCTTCCAACTCAAAGATCAAGCTGCAGAATGGTTCCAGCAGTACAAGGATTCCAGAGGTGGACGTGTTATCACTTGGGATGAATTCCGTCAAGATTTCCGAGCTCATCATATCCCTCGGAGCGTGGTTGAAAGTAAGCGTGAGGAATTCCGCAACCTGAAGCAAGGCTCTTTGTCTGTCTATGACTACAACAAGTTGTTTCAGAAGCTCGCCCGCTTTGCCAAGCAGGACGTCCCTGATGAGAAGAGCATGATATACTAGTTCAGGGGTGGTCTCAGAGAAGAAATTCAGCTAGCCCTTGTTCTCTTTGAGCCCTTGAGGTATGATGAGTTCTACAACATGGCACTGAAGCAAGAGGCCGCTCAATTGAGGTGTGATGCTTCCAAGAAGCGAGTCAGAGATGCTACTCCTTCTTCCTCTACTCAAGTGGCCATGCAGCAGAAGTATTGGCTTCCTCCTCCTCCGTTCCGTCAGCCGTATCAGCAGAAGACCAAAGGTGGCAGTGGTTCTTCCCACTCACCCAACCCTGGCTTTCAGAACAAGACTTCGTCTCAAGCTCCAAGATCGAGTGCTCCGTACCACCGTCCGCTTTCAGAGGTCACGTGCAACAAGTGCCAATGGAAGGGTCACTATGCAAACAAGTGTCTCAACCAGAGGCGTCTTCCTCCTCCTCCTCCTCCTATGAGATCGGCAAGTACAGCTGTGGTCAAGCATAACCCCAAGTACGCCAAGGTCAATATGGTGAATCCAGCTCAGGCAGAGGATTCATCAGATGTCATCATGGGTAACCTTCCTGTTAATGATATTCCAGCTAAAGTTCTTTTTGACACTGGTGCATCACATTGTTTCATATCGAGACCTTTTGCATCGAAGCATGGTTGGTTTTCTCAAGTCATGCATAAACCGTTAGCAGTTGTCTCTCCGAGTAGATGTTTGCTCGCTAACTACGAGGTTCCGGATATTTCTATCTCGATGGGTGATTTCAAGTTTCTGGCTTCTCCAATGATCCTTTGGTAACTCGTATATTGATCTTATTCTCGAATGGATTGGCTTTCTAAGCACAAAGGCTCAGCTTGATTGTGCAGCCAGGCAGATTCAATTGACTCATTCGTCTGAGGATGTAATTGTCTTTGCCGCTTGGGATAATACCATCCCTCTGTTTTCTCTCAATGAGAAGGGTGAACTCGATGCCATCTCGCAAATTCCAGTCGTTTGCGAATATCAAGACGTCTTTCCATAAGAGCTTCCAGGAAGGCCTCCGCACCGGCCAGTTGAATTCGTTATTGATCTTGAGCCTGGCACGGAACCTGTGTGCAAGCGTCCTTACAAGCTCGGACTGAAGAGTTGAAGGAGCTCAAGAAGCAACTCGATATTCAAGAAAGAATGGGTCTCATCCAGCCTAGTTCTTCTCCGTGGGGTTTGTGGTGTTCTTTTTCTGAAGAAGAAGGATGGAACGGACCGACTTTGTGTTGATTACCGTCCATTGAACAAGAAGACCATCAAGAACAAATACCCACTTCCCAACATCAATGAGCTGTTCGAACAACTCAAAGGTGCCCAAGTATTCTCCAAGCTTGATCTCCGTATGGGTTATCATCAGATTCGAATCCGTGAGCAAGATATTCCCAAGACGGCTTTCAGGACAAGCTATGGTTCATATGAATACACTGTCATGTCTTTTGGCCTCGTCAATGCTCCTCCGACGTTCTCTCGCATGATGAACTTCATCTTCAACGCCTACACCAATGACTTCGTTTTGTTCTATCTCGACGACATTCTGGTTTTCTCGAAGAACAAGGAAGATCATGCCAAGCACTTGCGTTTGGTGCTCGATAAGCTCAGAGAACATCAGTTCTATGCCAAGTTCTCCAAGTGCGATTTTTGGCTCGATGAGGTTCTTTATCTTGGTCATATCATCTCTGCCAAGGGCATTGCCATGAATCCTGAGAAGGTGTCTGCAATTGTGAATTGGGAACCTCCTCAGAACATGAAGCAACTCCGCAGCTTTCTCGGTCTCGCAAGCTATTGTTGAAGATTCGTAGAAAACTTTTCTAAGATCGCGAAGCCTCTCTCTAATCTTCTCCAGAAGCACATCAAGTACGTTTGGTCTCCGGAGTGTGACATTGCTTTCAACACTTTGAAAGAGAAATTGATCACTGCTCCAGTTCTGACTCCGCCTGATGAATCCAAGCCGTATGAGGTCTTTTGTGATGCCTCTCTCCAAGGTCTTGGCGCAGTGTTGATTCAAGAGAATAAAGTTGTTGCTTATACCTCTCGCCAATTGAAGCCCAATGAGAAGAACTACCCCACTCATGATCTCGAGTTGGCGGCAGTTGTGCATGCTCTTTTGACTTGGAGACATCTCTTATTGGGAAGAAAAGTGGACATCTTCACTGACGACAAGAGTCTCAAGTACATCTTCACTCAGCCTAATCTCAACCTCAGGCAAACTCGATGGGTTGAAATGATTCAAGAGTATAATTCGAGTATCGAGTATACTCTAGGCAAGGCCAATGTGATTGCTGACGCATTAAGCAGGAAGGCTTATTGCAACAGTCTGATTCTCAAGCCTTATCAACCCGAGCTTTGTGAAGCTTTCCGCAAACTCAATCTGCAAGTTGTTCCTCAAGGTTTCCTCGCCAACCTTCAAGTCTCTCCTACCTTGGAAGACCAGATTCGCCAAGCCCAGCTTCTTGATGCTATGGTGAAAAAGGTGAAGATTGGGATTGCCAAGAGTCAACCCAAGTACAAGTGCTACCACCTTGATGACAAGGATACTCTCTTCTTCGAGGATCGTATTGTTGTGCCCAAAGGTGAACTTCGTAAAGTGATCATGAACGAGGCTCACAATTCTCTCCTCTCCATCCACCCTGGGAGCACGAAGATGTATCAGGACCTCAAGCACGCTTATTGGTGGACTCGAATGAAGCGTGAGATTGCTCAATTCGTGAATGAATGTGATGTCTGCAGAAGAGTGAAGGCAGAACACCAAAGACCAGCTGGTCTCCTCCAACCTCTTGCCATTCCAGAATGGAAGTTTGACCACATTGAGATGGACTTCGTGACTGGGTTTCCAAAGTCCAAACGTGGCAATGATGCTATATTCATTGTCATCGACAAACTCACCAAATTGGCTCACTTTCTGCCTATCAAAGAGTCAATCACTGCAGCTCAATTGGTGGAACTCTATACCTCTAGAATTGTCTCTCTGCACGGTATTCCACAAGTGATCTCTTCAGACCGTGGCAGCATCTTTACCTCCAAGTTTTGGGATTCTTTTCAGAAGGCCATGGGCACCAACATCCGCTTTAGCACAGCTTTCCATCCTCAAACTAGCGGTCAAGCCGAGCGTGTCAACCAGATTCTTGAAGATATGCTCAGGGCTTGTGTGATCTCCTTTGTCATGAAGTGGGAGGATTATCTTCCTTATGCTGAATTCTCCTACAACAACAGTTTTCAAGCAAGTTCGGGCAAGGCCCCATTTGAAATTCTGTATGGCACAAAGTGCCGTACCCCTCTCAACTGGTCTGAAACCGGTGAACTTCAGCTTCTCGGAAATGACTTAATCATAGAGGCAGAGGAAATGTGCAAAGTCATTCGAGATAACCTCAAAGCAGCCCAATCCCGCCAGAAGAGCTACTATGATAGTAAGCACCGTGATTTGGCTTTCGAGATCGGAGATCATGTTTACCTCCGCGTCTCTCCTATGAAAGGTACTCGTCGCTTCGGTATCAAAGGGAAGCTTTCCCCCAGATACGTGGGACCTTTCAAGATTGTCAGCAAGAGAGGCAATCTTGCCTATCAACTCGAGCTTCCTTCAAACTTTGCAAATGTTCATGATGTGTTCCATGTCTCTCAGCTCCGAAAGTGCTTCAAGACTCCTGACCGCACCGTCAACTTTGAGGACATTGAGCTCCAAGAAGATCTCTCCTATCGTGAGCACCCAGTTGCTATTCTTGAAGAGACTGAACGCAAGACTCGCAACAGGTCAATCAAATTCCTCAAAGTCAAGTGGTCACACCATTCCGACCGTGAAGCTACCTGGGAACGCGAGGATCACCTCCGTTCTGAGTACCCGACGTCCTTTCAGTCCTAGAGCTCGGGACGAGATCCTTTGGTAGTGGTGGAGTGTTGTAACACCCCGGATATGTCTTTCCCAATATGTATTCCAACTCTTGCCGTTTCTGGCGTTAAGTTATTTTATTTTCTCGGGTTCGGGTCTTTGTCTCCGTGTGTTGTTATCGTTGTCATGCATCTCATATCATGTGATCATGTGCATTGCATTTTCATACGTGTTCATCTCATGCATTCGACCATTTTCCCCGTTGTCCGTTTTGCATTCCGGCGCTTCGTTCCCCTCCGGTGGTCATTTCTACCTTTCTTTCGTGTGTGGGGATTAAACATTTCTGGATTGGGCCGAGACTTTCCAAGCGGCCTTGGTTTACTACCGGTAGACTGCCTGTCAAGTTTCGTATCATTTGGACTTCGTTTGATACTCCAACGGTTAACCGAGGGACCGAAAAGGCCTCGTGTGTGTTGCAGCCCAACACCCTTCCAATTTGGCCCAAAACCCACCTAACCTGCTCCATCATCTAGAGCGTTCGATCACGATCGCGTGGCCGAAAACCGCACCTCATTTGGACTCTCCTAGCTCCCTCTATGCCTATAAATAGGTCTCTCCCCGAAAATCCGGATCCCCCTCGTCTGAAACCCTAATTTTTCCCCTCTCCTCGCGCCGCCGGAGGAGATCCGAACGGCCGGACACGTCCGACCTGCGCGCCGCCGCCTCCGCGCCAATCGCGCTGCGCCACGTGGCACAGCAGCCGCCGCCGCCGCTGAGGCCCATTCGGCCCAGGGCGGGCCCTCGCCGCCGCCAACCGGGCCGCCGCCTCCTCACTGCGCGCCGCCCGCACCATCTCCCCGCCGCCATCTTCGCCGCTCCGGTCGCCGGACCTCGCCTCGCCGCCGTCCGCGTTCACCGGCGCCGGCAGACGCCCCGCTCCGCCGACTAGGTCGCCGCCACCCCGCCCAGCTGCTCCGCCCGGTGCGCCGCCCGTGCTCCGGCGACCGCGCCACTTCTCGCCGGCCATCATCGCCCCGCGGCGACCTCGAGCTGGCCACCGCCTCCCCTATCTCCGGCGAACTCCGTCCGTGCCTCGGTTCGCGTGCCACGAAACCCTAGATCTCTTCTCGGAGGTAATAATTTCACTAAGTCCCGAAATTCCCAGATTCATATGCCTATATTCATCGCATCGTATCTCCGCATCCATAACTCCGTTTTTGGCATATAGCATATCAAAATGTTCATCTCAGAGAGTACATCATTTCATTACCATTGCATCAATTTTCATTTGAGTTCATTTTGATACCCGAAATGCTGTTAGAAGAGTGCTACTTGAGATAATTGTGAGATCTGTGCTCCTTTTAGGCATTTGTCATTTTTGCCATGATTATTGTGTGCATGATATGCCCTGAGTTCTACATATGTTTTGTTAAGGGTTTTGTCATCTTTCCAGAGGTGCAACCCATGATTTTTGTGATGTGTGTGGTGACTAGCACAAGCTTGCCAAGTGAGGCACTTGGTAATTCTGATTTCAGGGACTTGCATTTCCACTAGTCCTTGAGCTGTTTATCTCGTGTTGCCATATGTTCATGTTGTTTCCGAGTGATCCGTGCCTCTTTTGAGGTTGGTCAGTAAGGATGTTTTATTAATCTTGTAGTGCTCTATCCATCCATGTCTTTGTTTGCAATTATGGAGCAACCTAGCTTCAGTCAATCGAGCTCTACTTTTGCTACTTCGTGAATCTGGGCAGGCTGTCAACTTGTCTGCAATTTTTCCGATGATGTTGTAGTTGATCCGTGCATGCTATGCTATTGTTCTTGCCATGTCTAGCTTGTATTTTGTGCGTTCTTGATAGATGTATGCTTAGCTTTTCATGACTTGCTCCGTAGTGAGTGCATCGAGCTCGTAAACATGCCTACTTGAGTTATGTTTCAGCATGTGCCAGTTTTCACTAAGTCCGAAAACTGATTATGCTTTTGCTATGTTCACATGCTTGCTAACGTGTTTTCTGATCCCTTTTGGCTCAAGGTCACTAAGGGACTTTTGTTAAGATTTTTGAGAAGCTCCATGCCATGTTTTACTTTGCCATGTTCAGCTCCTGTAGCATGTAGTTTTGTTGCTCCGAAGTGGGCTACCTGATCTGAAATTCCAGACAAGTGTTAATTTCACTAAGTGTGAGATCTGTTTTCCATATGCATTTTTGTCATGCTTGTTTGAGCCTATTAATGAATGAATTGGCCGTAGCTCAGAGCTAGACTTTGTTAAGCATCTTGAATGCATCCCTGCCATGTATTTTGTTGCCATGTTTGAGTGCTGTAGCATGTTCATCTCATTGCATTTAGATGGCTACTTGCTGTAAATCGCAGACCGGTGTCATATTTGAATTGCTTGCCATTTCCAAACCGTAACTCCGTTTCCGGCGTTCTTTATATCGTTTTCAAGAGATTTCATCTCATCTTTCTAGTGGCACACTTGGTTTTCCAAGTTGAGGCCAGATTCATGTTTTCCTTGTCAAATCTTGCATATGCATCCCGCATTGCATCCCGCGTAGCTTACCATCTTTGCATCTTATTGTTTGAGCGTTGCACGTGGTTGATTGTGTCCTTGTTTCTTGTTTGTCTTGTTTGGGTAGAGCCGGGAGACGAGTTCGCTAACGAGGAGCCCGTTGAGTTTGCTTTCGAGGATCGAGTCAACTCTGACAGCTTTGCAGGCAAGATGATCATACCCTCGAAATCACTACTATCTTTGCTATGCTAGTTTGCTCGCTCTTTTGCCATGCCAATGCTACGATGCCTACCATTTGCTTTCCAGCCTCCCAAATGCCATGTCAAACCTCTAACCCACCATTTCCTAGCAAACCGTTGATTGGCTATGTTACCGCTTTGCTCAGCCCCTCTTATAGCGTTGCTAGTTGCAGGTGAAGATTGGAGGCCGTTCCTTGTTGGAACATTTATTTACTTGTTGGGATATCATTATATTGCCATGTTATCTTAATTGCATCTATATACTTGGTAAAGGGTGGAAGGCTCGGCCTCTCGCCTAGTGTTTTGTTCCACTCTTGCCGCCCTAGTTTCCGTCATATCGGTTATGTTCCAGATTTTGCGTTTCTTACGCGGTTGGGTTATAATGGGAACCCCTTGATAGTTCGCCTTGATTAAAGCTTTTCAGCAATGGCCAACCTTGGTTTTACCATTTGCCACCTAGCTGTTTTTCCTTGGGTTTCCGGAGCCCGAGGGTCATCTTATTTTAACCCCCCCCCCCCCGAGCCAGTGCTCCTTTGAGTGTTGGTCCAACCCGTCAGCCGCCGGTGGCTACCGGGGGCAACTCTGGGCTGGCCTACTAGAAGTTTAGACAATCTGAGTGTGCCCTGAGAAAGAGATATGTGCAGATCCTATCGGGATTTGTCGGCACATTCGGGTGGTGTTGCTGGTCTTGTTTTAACCTGTCGAAGTGTCTTGAAGAACCGAGATACTGAGTCTGATCGGAACGTCTCGGGAAGAGGTCTATTCCTTCATTGACCGTGAGAGCTTGTCATGGGCTAAGTTGGGACTCCCCTGCAGGGATTTGAACTTTCGAAAGCCGTGCCCGCGGTTATGGGCAGATGGGAATTTGTTAATGGCCGGTTGTAGATAACTTGAACCTTAACTTAATTAAATTGAATCAACGGAGTGTGTTACCGTGATGGCCTCTTCTCGGCAGAGTCCGGGAGGTGGACACGGTGTTGGAGTAATGTTTGCGTAGGTTGTCCTCTAGATTCTCGCTCGCGCTTTGCCTCCTCTTCTCGCTCTCTTTTGCGAATAAGATAGCCACCGTATATGCTAGTCGCTTGCTGCAGCTCCACTTATATTTACCTTACCTTACCTATAAGCTTAAATAGTCTTGATCGCGAGGGTGCGAGATTGCTGAGTCCCTGTGGCTCACAGATTACTATTACACCAGATGCAGGGCCTGATGATTCCGCTCCAGGTGACGCGCTCGAGCTCAAGTGGGAGTTCGACGAGGACTCTCAATGTTACTATGTTTCTTTTCCCGATGATCAGTAGTGGTGCCCTGTTGGGGGTGATCGGGACCATGTCGCATGTTGGGTTATCTTTTATTTTGGTGTGGTAGTCGGGCCATGAGTGTTTGGATGATGTAATGTTATTTATGTACCTTGATTGACGTGGCGAGTGTAAGCCAACTATGTTATCTCCCCTTTATGATTTATATTACATGGGATATTGTGAATATTGCCTTACTTGCGACATATGCCTTCAATGCGATTATGCCTCTAAGTCGTGCCTTGACACGTGGGAGATATAGTCGCATCAAGGGTGTTACATTGGTTAAGGTGTCCACTATCACCCATATTGCATCATTGCCTCGCTGAGGCTTAGGTAGTCATGTTATGAAATCCATGCAGACATCATCCCATTTCCATTGTGAGACTGGCAGTGGTTGGAGAAGTCCGGCTGGCTTCTGATGCTCTGCCTTTACCTTGTTGCATATGTCGCAACATGCCACAAAATAGGCAATATCTCTCTTCATACCATCCCACCAAAATATTTGTCGAAGGTCTTCATACATTTTTGTACCTCCAGGGTGAATAGAATATGAGGATTCATGTGCTTCCGACAGGATTTTCTTCTTTAAGTCCGACTGATTGGGTACACAAATCCATCCACGGAAACGGAGAGCGCAAAATTTATCCTTCAAGAAGTCTGGAGTCTGTCCTACCACCGTACTCTTGACATGTTTCTATAGATCGATGTCAGCTGGCTGGGCCTTGCGTATTTCTTCCTCAAGTGTGGGGGCAACGTGCAAAATATTAGCGAGGCCAGCAACAACTATGACCAGGTTGAGCTGAGGGATCTCCTCTTGAAGTTCAGGAGGCAAGGATTCCAATATGACATTTAGGCTGACAGGCTTTCGACTGAGTGCATCGGCGACCACGTTGGCCTTACATGGGTGGTAGTTTATTCCGAGATCATAATCCTTGACCAACTCAAGCCACCTTTGTTGACGGAGATTTAAATTTGGCTGACTAAATATATACTTGAGGCTTTTGTGATCGGTAAAAATTTGGCACCTCTTCCCGATGAGATGGTGTCTCCAAATTTTTAGAGCATGAACCACCGCGGCCAATTCCAAATCATGAGTAGGGATAATTTCCTTCGTGGGGTCGTAGCTGTCGCGATGCATATGCTACTACCTTGCCATCTTGCATAAGTACGCATCCAAGTCCTTGTCTGGAGGCGTCACAATACACATCAAAACTGCGGTAGATATCTAGAAGAGTTAACACAGGTGCGGTCGTCAGCCGTATCTTTAGCTCATTAAAGCTTTTGTCACAGTCCTTGGTCCATTCAAACTTCTTATCCTTTTTGAGCAGCTCCGTCATGGGCTTACAATCTTGGAAAACCCTTCAATGAAACGACGATAATATCCGGCTAATCCAAGAAAACTCTGGATCTGTGATACGATTGTGGGTGGCAACCAATCGAGTACATCCTTTACTTTGCTTGGGTCCACGGCTATACCTTCGGCAGACAGAACGTGTCCAAGAAATCCAACTTGCTTGAGCCAAAACTCACACTTACTGAATTTGCCGTATAGCTGATGGCCTCGGAGTCGTTGTAGCACTGCTCGAAGGTGATCCTTGTGATCTTCTTCACCCTTGGAGTAAATGAGGATGTCATCGATGAAGACTACCACGAATTTATCGAGGAAGTCCATGAATACTTTGTTCATCATATGCATGAAGAAGGCAAGGTCATTGGTGAGACCAAAGGACATAACTGTATATTCATAAAGACCGTACCGGGTAGTGAATGCGGTCTTAGGAATATCTTCCTTTTTAATCTTGAGTTGATGATATCCTGTCCTTAGATCAATCTTGGAGAATACTTTGGCCCCACTGAGCTGATCGAACCTATCATCAATCCTTGGCAGTGGATATTTATTTTTGATGGTGACATCGTTCAGCTGACGGTAATCCACACACATGCGGAGGCTGCCATCCTTTTGTCCACGAAAATAGCAGGTTATCCCCATTGTGAAGAGCTGGTATGGATATATCCTTTCTGGAGCATTTCATCAAGTTGTTTCTTTAGCTCCACTAATTCTGATGAGGGCATCCGGTAATACTTCTTGTATAACGGTGTGGTTCCGGGCACAAGATCTATTGCAAGCTCAAGCTCACGATCGGGTGGCATGCCTGGCAATTCTTCGGGAAATATATCCGGAAACTCACTGACCACAGGAATAAATTCCAATTCAGTCACATTGGTGAAAGCCATTTCTTTCTTGGGTATGCTTCTGCGAGCATAGAATTTTGTAGTCTGCCCATTCTGACTGGTCAAAGTGACTTCGCGCGTCGCACAGTTTATGCAGACTTGATATTGGGTCAACCAATTCATACCCAATATAACATCCAACTTATTAGACTCAATGATTATTAAAGAAGTTGGAAAACAGACTCCGTTGATATCGATTTCCAGATTTCAGCAGACCAAATTGCTCCTGGTTAATGATCCCGGGGTTTGTACCAGCATATTCTTGCCCAAAAGCGAACAAGGAAATTTGTTTTGGGAAACAAAACTCTGAGAAATAAAAGAGTGGGAAGCCCCAAAGTAAAATAAAATTACTGCTGGTATGTCATTAACGGAAAACATACCAATGACGACTTCGGGGTTCTCTTGTGCTTCATCGGTGAATAGGTGATGAATGTACCCAGTGAGGTTTTGCAGGGTTGGACATGACTCCATATAATTGACTTGTGGCCTGAATAGTGCATTCGCCTTGCTGTTCTTGGGGCACTGTCTGGCATAATGTCTGTTTTACCCACAACTGAAGCAAGAATTATTGCGCTGGCGCTCCTTGTGCACTGCGTTGGTCCCGACATTCTTGACTTGAGTGGTGGTCTTGTTAACATTCTGTTGCCAATTGGGCTTGTATTCCACCTGAGTCTGCTGCCAGGTACGAGCCTTTTGCACTGGTTGTCCATCCTTCTTTGGCTCAAACTTGCGCTTGTGGTCGTTGTTAGCAGGCCTATTATCTGATACAAGCTTGTGCTCCCTTTCGCAATGAAAGCCTTGTTCACCAGAGTTTGGATATCTGTAAAATCAAACATACCGAGAGTACACCGGAGTTGGGGATTTAATCCACCAAGAAATCTGTCAATCTTTCTTTCTTCGGTGGTCACGTCATAAAGGGAGGAACGGGCCAGATGATGGAAGTTTTGCAAATATTCACCCACAGACTAATTTCCTTGGATGAGTGCAAGAAATTCTCGCTGCTTAGTCTTCATAACTCCAGTAGGGATATGATATTTCCAGAACTGCTCCTTGAATTTTGAGCAGGTGGTTTCTTCATCAGCAAGCCACATGGCTTTTGAATTTTCCCACCATATGGCAGTAGCACCTTCAAGATAATGAGTTGCAAATGGAACTTTAGCATTTTCTTCAGTACGAGCAATCTCAATCTTTTTCTCAATGGTACGCAACCAATCGTCTGCATCCAAGGGATCAACAACCTGACTGAAACTGGGAGGCTTGGTCCTCTAAAAATCTGACAGCTTGGAGTGGTGACCATATTGATTTCCATTCTGACCAACCATAGCTTGCACACTTCTTAATATTTCATTCAGATCATTATTCCGTCTTTCCTCAAACATTCGTAGAATTTGCTCGGTGGAGGGCAGATTTGGCGGTGGAGGCGGTGGCGGAACGTACGGCTCGGGAGAGTGTCCTGCCTGTCGTGCGGAACGACGAACATGAGTTCCCTCACGAACGTTGCTACTGCTGCCTCCACGCGTCATCCTATTATGATTTTTCCCAATACAACGCAACCGAGATGAGAAACCTTCAAAATAAATGCAACAAAAGCCCAAGAAAAACAAAAATGACGAAGAGAACACGGCGAATAAAATAGAGTTGCAACATAATTATACATTGACTCATACATGAAAGATAACCAACACGTCAGGTTCAACTACTCTCATACAGGCAACGAAACATCATGACTCGTACTACTACATCCGGACATCATCCCAACAACTGCGGATACTCAGAAGCTCTACTGCTCTGCCGGTGCTGCGGTGTCCTCTCCTGAAGCGGACTCGGATCCTGAACTGACGAGGTTAACGGAAACCTTCAGGTTAAAGGTAACACGACAACGCTGGCTAGAGGGCTCTCCCTCAGGGGCAGGTGGAGGATGAATCATCGGGGCTACAGGAGTAGTGAGAAGTGTAACCGACTCAGCAGGGGCACTGAGAGGGTTCGCCATTGAGGCGCCCGAGCTACTCGAGGGAGTAATCGGTAAAACAGGGGAACTAGAACTGGCTGGAATATAAGGAGTAAATCCCAGAGAGGAGGGAGTAGTGCCAGATCTAGTAGTCACTAAAGCAGCGGCTAAAGCAGTACGAGCACGAGTCAGCTCTCGAGCTAGCTCGTGGATCGTAAGATAGCTAGCAGTGATATAATGAGCAATATGGCTAGCAACACTATCAGACTCCTGATCAATGGTAGGGAAGTGAACACGACCATTGTCGTACAAAGAAGGATAGTAATAGTAGTAACCTGGGTGGTTCTGCATCTGGACCTTGTTGTAACGAAGCTTGACAAGGACCTCGAATGCAGCAAACTAGACATCTTGAGAAGCGGTAGAAGTGTAACCGCTTCGAGAGGTACGAGTGTAAGTACTGGAATCAGAACTGGTGCGTAGAGTAACCACTGTGTGATACTCATACACCGAGTCAGCTAGACGCTCCTGGTACACACGATAGACTGGATCGTCTCCGAGGGGGTACAATCGACACCACATGCTACGAAGCAGATGCGGCGACATGAACGCCATCAGCTGCAACTGGCACGGATACGGCACCAGAGCCATCTACACTCACAACCATTAGCAGGTTAGCATAAAAATAAAACAAGTGCATGCAATGCTACAACCAACTACAAATGCTACCGGCACTCAACTTAGAATTGTATATACCGTCCAGTCAACACGTCGAAGTCTAG
>NC_053028.1:274367596-274383238 GCF_003073215.2 Triticum urartu
GACAAGGATCGCGACCGCCACTGGAACACCACAACGTAATGGCGTGTTCGAACATCATAACCACACTTTATTAGATATGGTGTGATCTATGATATCTCTTACTAATTTACCGCTATCATTTTGGGGTTATGCTTTAGTGACGGTTGCATTCATGTTAAATAGGGCACCATCGAAATCCGTTGAGACAACACCATATGAACTGTGGTTTGGCAAGAAACTCAGATTGTCGTTTCTTAAAGTTTGGGGTTGTGATGCTTATGTGAAAAAGCTTCAACCTGATAAGCTCGAACCCAAATCGAAGAAATGTGTCTTCATAGGATACCCAAAGGAGATTGTTGGGTACACCTTCTATCACAGATTCGAAGGCAAGTATTCGTTGCTAATAATGGATCCTTTCTAGAGAAGGAGTTTCTCTCGAAAGAAGTGAGTGGGAGGAAAGTAGAACTTGATGAGGTAATTGTACCTGCTCCCTTATTGGAAAGTAGTTCATCACATAAATCAGTTCCACTGATTCCTACACCAATTAGTGAGGAAGCTAATGATGATGATCATGAAACTTCTGATCAAGTTACTACCGAACCTTGTAGGTCAACCAGAGTAAGATACGCACCATAGTGGTACGGTAATCCTGTTTTGGAGGTCATGTTACTTGGCCATGACGAACTTACGAACTATGAGGAAGCGATGATGAGCCCAGATTCCGCAAAATGGCTTGAGGCCATGAAATCTAAGATGGGATCCATGTATGAGAACAAAGTGTGGACTTTGGTTGACTTGCCCGATGATCGGCAAGCCATAGAGAATAAATGGACCTTCACAAAGAAGACTGACGCTGACAGTAATGTTACTGTCTACAAAGCTCGACTTGTTGCGAAAGATTTTCGACAAGTTCAAGGAGTTGACTACGATGAGACGTTCTCACCCGTAGCGATGTTTAAGTCCGTCTGAATCATGTTAGCAATTGCCGCAATTTATGATTATGAAATTTGGCAAATGGATGTCAAAACTGCATTCCTTAATGGATATATATCTTAAAGAAGAGTTGTATATGATGCAACCGGAAGGTTTTGTCGATCCAAAAGGTGCTAACAAAGTGTGCAAGCTCTAGCGATCCATTTATGGACTAGTGTAAGCATCCCAGAGTTGGAATATACACTTTGATAGTGTGATCAAAGCATATAGTTTTATACAGACTTTTGGAGAAGCCTATATTTACAAGAAAGTGAGTGGGACCTCTGTAGCATTTCTGATATTGTATGTGGATGACATATTGTTGATCGGAAATGATACTGAATTTCTGAATAGCATAAAAGGATACTTGAATAAGAATTTTTCAATGAAAGACCTCGGTGAAGCTACTTATATATTGGGCATCAAGATCTATAGAGATGGATCAAGACGCTTAATTGGACTTTCACAAAGCACATACCTTGATAAAGTTTTGAAGAAGTTCAAAATGGATCAAGCAAATAAAGGGTTCTTGCCTGTGTTTCAAGGTGTGAAGTTGAGTTAGACTCAATGCCCGACCACTGCAGAAGATAGAGAGAAAATGAAAGTCATTCCCTACGCCTCAGCCATAGGTTCTATCATGTATGCAATGATGTGTACAAGACCTGATGTGTGCCTTGCTATTAGTTTAGCAGGGAGGTACCAAAGTAATCTAGGAGCGGATCAATGGATAGCGGTCAAGAACATCCTGAAATACCTGAAAAGGACTAAGGATATGTTTCTTGTTTATGGAGGTGACAAAGAGCTCGTCGTAAATGGTTACGTCGATGCAAGCTTTGGCACTGATCTGGATGACTCTAAGTCACAAACCGGATACATATTTTTATTGAATGGTGGAGCTATCAGTTGGTGCAGTTCTAAATAGAGCATCGTGGCGGGATCTACGTGTGAAGCGGAGTACATAGCTGCTTCGGAAGCAACAAAAGAAGGAGTCTGGAAGAAGGAGTTCATATCCGATCTAGGTGTAATACCTAGCGCACCCGGTCCAATGAAAATCTTTTGTGATAATATTGGTGCAATTGCCTTGGCAAAGGAATCCATATTTCACAAGAGAACCAAGCACATCAAGAGACACTTCAATTCCATCCGCGATCAAGTCAAGGAGGGAGACATAGAGATTTACAAGATACATACAGATCTGAATGTTGCAGACCCGTTGACTAAGCCTGTCTCACGAGAAAAACATGATCAGCACCAAGACTCCATGGGTCTTAGAATCATTACTGTGTAATCTAGATTATTGACTCTAGTGCAAGTGGGAGACTGAAGGAAATATGCCCTAGAGACAACAATAAAGTTGTCATTTATATTTCCTTATATCATAATAAAGATCTTCATAGAATATGTAGGAGCCAACATGAGCATCCAGGTTATGCTATTGGTTATTGACCGGAGATGTCTCTCGGTCATGTCTACATAGTTCTCGAACCCGTAGGGTCCGCACGCTTAACGTTCAATGATGATTTGTATTATAAGTTTCGTGTTTTGATGAACCGAAGTTTGCTCGGAGTCTCGGATGAGATCACGGACATGACGAGGAGTCTCGAAATGGTCGAGACATAAAGATTGATATATTGGAAGGTTATGTTTGGACACCGGAATTGTTTCGGATAGGTTCGGGCATTTTCCGGAGTACCGGGGGGTTACCAGAACCCCCCGGGGGTTTAATGGGCCTTCATGGGCCCTAGTGGAAGAGAGGAGGCGGCGGCCAGGTGGAGGTGCCCCCCCAAGCCCAATCTGAATTGGGTTAGGGTTGGGGGGCTTTCCTTCTCTCCCTCTCCTCTTTTCCCCCTTCTCCTTGTAGGAATAGGAAAGGGGGGGCTAATCCTACTTGGAGTAGGACTCCCCCCTTGGGCGCGCCACCTCTTGGCTGGCCTCCTCCTCCCTCCCCCCTTTATATATGTGGGACAGGGGCACCCCATAGACACACAAGTTGATCTTTTAGCCGTGTGCGGTGCCCCCCCTCCACAGTTACACACCTTAGTCATATCGTTGTAGTGCTTAGGCGAAGCCCTGCATCGGTAACTTCATTATCACCATCACCATGCCATCATGCTGACGGAACTCACCCTCAGCCTCAGCTGAATCAAGAGCACGAGGGACGTCACCGAGCTGAACATGTGCTGATCACGGAGGTGCCGTGTGCTGATCACTCTCCCCTCTCGTTGCTATGCATCTCCTAGATAGATCTTGCGTGATCGTAGGTAATTGTTTTTGAAATATTGCCTTCCCCAACAGGTGTTGGTCACACTCATCTGCGATGAAGTCGATGAGGCCGGCATTAGCAACATATTGTGTGAACTCCTGAAGAATTCCAGCCTCTTCCAGGAACAGGGTGTGCGGCCATGCACATGGCCGTACCTCCGCCAACCTTCGAGTGTGGAGATCACTGTCAGAAGACTCCCCAATGACACCCTTGGAGTTCTTCCTAGAGCCAAACTTCCTGAAGATATTCATGTCTGCGTATAATTTTCTAAAAATAAAATTTTGGTTGAGAAAAATTTATCAACAAGACTTTGAAGATTGATAGCAACTACTCATAGGGATACATAGAGGCCAAAGCAAGCGTTCAAACTACTTATAACACTAAGAATTCAACATCCAAGCACATCTACAGCAGCACCAAGAGTAGCTAATTATTCAAAATATAAACCGCTAAAACAAAAACTAATTGGACAAACGGTGGAGTCACATACCAAGCAACAATACCCCGAAACAGTTTCGGAAACGGAGCTTCGAGCAAAGAGATCGAAATCCGCGGGTTTGAGCTCAAGAACACGGGAGAGAGAGAGTAATGGAGATTTTTTTTTCTGGTGGTAGGTGATGATGTGGTATAAAGAAATCAGAGAGAGGGCCCATGTGGGGACCACAACCCACCAGGGCGCGCCTGGGGGTCCTGGCGCACCCAGGTGGGTTGTGCCCACCTGGTACACCTCCCTCTGATGTTTATTGCACCAAAAATTCTCAAATATTCATAAAAATCGTATTAAATTTTCAGGGCATTTTGAGAACTTTTATTTTTGGGTCATTTTTTATTGCACGGGAAATTCAGAAAACGGACAAAACATGGCATTTTATTTTATTTAACTAATAAAAACAGAGAATAAAAAGTAGTGACAAAAGGTAGTGTTTACTAAATTCATCAACTTCATACCATTCAAAAATGATCCATTAGTAAGGTGGATCAAGTCTTATTAACAACCACTTTCGATTAGCATGAAACCGAAGAACTTTCTTAAATCACTAAGTTACCTCAATGGGGATATGAATGTCCCCAACAATAAGCGTTTCATATTTCTTTTTGACAGTAGGTACAGGTATTTGAAAACTTCCAATAGTGATTGTTGGAGATTTTTCAATAACATTAATACCATTTACTTGGAATTGTTTCTTCGGAAAGTGCACCATATGCTCATTACCGTTAATATGAAAAGTGACCTTGCTTTTATTGCAATCAATAACAACGTAACATCCCAAATTTTCAATTTGGAATGTTATACATTAGATCATCATGGCATATCATATTTTATTGCATTTTGGCTTGATCCTAGAAATTCTACGGAACTCAAGGACCCACGGAGAGAGTTGGGATTTCATTATTTTCATATTTGATTTTTTCTCGAATTTTGAGAAGAGGATCATTTGATTTTAATTATTTTATCTTCGAATAATTCTTTTATGAAAATAAAAGAGAGAGAGGATAAAATGACTTCCTCAAAATAAAGAAATATTGGAGATTTAATGTTAAAATCAAATAAGAGTTTTATTCAGATTTTTATCGCTATTTTATTTGAATTAGGAAAAAATACGCATTTTTCAAAATTGCATTTTAGGCCCAAATTTTCTTTCTTTCTTTTTCTGCACGACGGAACCTTTAAAAAAACGAACCAACCTACCGTGCCGTGGGCGACCCGGACTCTGCCACCGCCCAGGGGGCTTTATAAGTAAAACCCTAGATTTCTGATTTTTTATTGTTAGATCGGTTTTTTCGGTTTAGTTATTTAGCGGATGTTCGTCTGGACGTTCGTTTTAACGAACGGTTTTCACCGTTTAGTCGCAGGTAGCGAACGTTCATTTGTTAGCCTGTTCGTCAGTTTTTCTTTTTCTCGGATTTTTTTCGCGATTATTTTTCGAACACGATTTCTGATCCGATTTTTCGTTTTAGTTTATCTTTGCTCGTTTATGGAATCAGGCGATTCAAGCGCCTAGAGTTTTGCATCTCAAAACCCTCTTTCTGTTTAACCAACTTAATAAGTTTTTGCTACTGTAAAATTTGATTTTAGTCCAGATTAGTAAACGAAGCTTGTTTCTTTCGCAGTTTGAGTTTGTTGCTTCGTTTGATTGGTTCTTTTTGCAAACCAGAGTTTCTTAAGTTGAACTTTCTGGTTAGATCTTCTTATTTGAGTTTTACCCTTCACCTTGCTTGTTTGCTTATTGTATGCTTTTTGATTGCGATAGAGTACTCGAGAGTGCGAAGCGTGCTACTATGAGTCTCCCGGTTTCACGGATCATCAGCAAGGCAAGTAACACTTTGATCATACCTTTTACTACCCAGTTTTATTGCATTAGATCAATCCTCAAACAATGGCATGGTTAGGATCTGAATAAATTGTGGGTTTTGGGAAGTAGATGAGGTAGAACCTATTCACCTGTTCATTATCAAACCATTGGGAGTTACTTCTACGTTATGCTTATATTGCCATGCTATGCTCGTAGACGTGGATTGGGTTTGAGAGTATCGATGACCGATGTGAGTTGTTAATTTAATGGTTAACTTAAGGTGGCAACTTTAATGCACATCTGGGTGGAATTGAGGCACCTGGGGAACCCAGTGATTGCTCTATTTTTGGAAATCCCGGGGTACCGTGTGATTCTCCTATGGACTGCCACCGCATGCTCAAAGGGATCATAAGATTATTCATGCTGGAAACTTCCGTGTGCAGCCACATGCCAATATGGACTCTAGCATAGTTGAGTAAGTTGTGGGAAACCTTTCCATGATGGACTAGCAGATGTAGGGGATTGTAGGTGTACAGTCTATCTATCGGTTAAGGGGACCTCTTCGGAAAGACTGTGTCTCGGTCATCCGTTTCTCAACATCATGTAGTGCGAGAAATCCAGCGGAGGAGATCGACTTGTGGGGAAAAGTGCACAAACCTTTGCAGAGTGTACAAACTAATCATGGTTAGCCGTGTCCAGTTATGGACATCTTGAGTATGTAGTTCTTGGATTATCATGTGGATCTCATCACTCTTAATAAAATTTGATTGGGTTATTAATTACTTTTAATTGGGATTGAGATGGGGTTTACCTTCTCAATGTTTTCAACCAACTTTGTAGTTAAATAAAATATATTCCTTTGCAGTAGGGAAAAATTGGCTTTTCAAAACATTTAACCTACAGCCTCCACCAGCCAATATGCATGTGGTGCTAGCATTATTCTGTTCATTACTCTATTGTGTTACATTGCCAGCATATTCCATGTGCTGACCCGTTTCAGGGATGCAACGTATCATGTTGCAGACTTTTCAGATGATGAGTAAGGAGCCTTGGGTCGTGGTCTTTCACTCAGTGATGCCGTTGGATTTGATGGACTCACTTTATCTTCCAAGCCTTCGCTGTTATCGTATTAGATGGCCTTAAGCCATATTTATTGTAATAAGTTCTCTTTTGAGACATTCGATGTAATAGGTGTGTGATTGCTACTCTGTTATAAATCCTCAAGTACTGTGCGTGTCAGCATTACCGATCCAGGGATGACACTGATGCATAGAGATCAGACTGTTTGAGGTTTGGTCGCTACAAACAGCCCCTGCAGTATTCAAGAAGTGTCTATGAAGGATAATCGACATGTTGTCGTCCTCGGGCATCTCAAGTATAACAGAGTCAGAAAAATAGTAACATTAGCAACAACAACGGGCACATGCTCATAGATATCGATAGGTATGGCAGTTGATTTATCAGCCATTTGCAAAGATATTTTAGTAGGTGTGAGTTTATTCAAATCAAGTCTTTTATATAAAGAGAAAGTCATAACACTAACACCAGCTCCTAAATCACACAAAGCAGTTTTCACAAAATTCTTTTTGATAGAACAAGGTATAATTGGTATTCCCAGATCTCCAAGTTTTTTAGGTACTCATGTAAGTGCATCTAGTAGTGATCTTGGTGTATTGAAGACTTATAGGTTAAGGGACTGATGCATTTGTGAGTGTACATAGGTCTATAAGTCTATGAGGAGTTTGATATTTACAAAGAAAGTCGACCCCTAAAAATGAAGTTCTTCGACTAAAGACTTTGGATTTCTGAAGACTTTCTGAAGACTTTGAAAGTGAAGAAATTGGTGTGATCCTGAAGACGTGGTATTCATTCAAGGAACATGAAGCATGAAGAATTTTATTTTCGCATTTTCACTTTCTTTTTCTTGAGTCATAGGAAACACCGTACTGTTAAAGGGGGTCGAGGAAATACTAAGGAAAATTTTCCAAGTGATTCTCAACTCAAATCCTACACCTGCCAATCCCTTCAAGTGAAGCCATTGGAAATCTCATACAGCTCAGTCAATTTCTTCAGTGACAGAGACGAAGTTCTTCTGGTCTCTGAGAAATTTGTTCTGACTGAGGAGTTAGGAATTCGCCAATGCGGATTGCCTACACAATGAGGGACATGATAACCCTGAGGAATTTGATACTCAAAATTACGACCGTTGCTATGCTATGCGAGCTGTCCCAAAATATCTACCCACCTAACGGTCATATCATTGAAGGGCATTTATGTCTTATGATGTCGGGCTGCTCCCTAGGCTATAAATAGCCGCCCCCTACAACCACTAGCTGGTTGGCTGCTCCGAGAGAAACTGACACTTGTCATTTGAGAGCATCCCATCCTCCGAGGACTTTGAGAGAAAATCATCAAGTGAGGAAAACTCAAACCCAAACACCTACAAACCCAAAGTGATTGAGCATCACTGAAGAGATTGATCCTGCGTGGATCCGACGCTTGTTACCTTTGAAGATTGTGCATCTTCCAGACGGTTAGGCGTCATGGTCTAGAGCATCCAAGAGGAAATTGTGGATCGCCGAGTGAGCGAGTCTGTGAAGGTTTGGAAGTCACCTGAAGACTTACCACGAGTGATTGAGAGAGGTCTGTGTGACCTTAACTCAAAGGGAATACGGTGAGGACTGAGTTACCTGAGTTGTGCGTTCAGGACTGGGTGTCCGGGACTGTGTGTCCTCAGGTTTAAATACCTAGCCGCCCTAACCAGACGTACAACTGTCACAACAGTTGGAACTGGTCTACCAAATCATTGTCTTCACCGAGCTAACTGGTTCCATTTCCTCAACCCTTCCATTTCCTCATTTTTGTGTTGTGTGCTTGTTCATATCTGTTTGAAGACTTTGACTGAATTCTTTCTCTATTTCCTCAGCTCAATTTCTTCAGTCTGTTTGTCTTCATTCTATTTATCCTATGTTTACGCTTTCTGTACTATGTGCTTGTTTTCATTTCATCATGAAGACCATGCTCATGCTCTGTTATGTTTACTTCTGAGTACTTTTTCCACTCCAAGTAGTTCTTCACTCAGGAATTTCCTCACCCGTAAATTCCTGAGTGAAGAATTCATAAAAATCGCCTATTCACCCCCCTCTAGTCAATATAACGCACTTTCAATTGGTATCAGAGCCAGGTTCTCCCTTGTTCTGTGTGATTTTGGTTTAACCGCCTGGAGTTTTAGTTATGTCGACCGTAGGTATGATCAAGGTTTCTGCTGGGTGTCCTACCTTCGACGGGACGGACTACCCTTGCTGGAAGAATAAGATGCGCATGCATCTTGAGGCAATTGATAATGATCTTTGGTACGTTGTGGAAAATGCCGTCCGCTCTGTCACTCCTACCATCAACGCTGCTGATGTGAAGAGATTCAAGCAACTTGACTCTAAAGCGAAGAACATCATATGTGGCCATCTGAGCAAAGGGCAGTATGGCAGAGTGAGTGCTTTGGAGACAGCTAAGCTTATCTGGGACAGGCTGTCGAAGGTCAATGAGCGAGTCTCAACACAGCGTGACTCTCGAGTTGACGTTCTTCGCAATCTCTTCAACCGCTTCAAAAGACTCGACAATGAAAATATTCAGCAAACCTTCGATCGCCTCACTGACATCTCAAATGAGCTTCAAGCACTTGGTGCCACTGATATCACCGACCATGAGATGGTGAAGAAATTGCTGAGATCGCTTGATTCCTCATTTGATACCTTGGCATTGATGATACAAGAACATGGAGACTATAAGTCACTTGATCCCGCTGATATCCTCGAGAGACTAAACACTCATGAGTTCCAGCTTGCTGAGAAGAGAGATCTCTATGGACCAATTTACGATAGATCACGGGCTTTGAAGGCCAAGGCAGTGTTTGAATCTGAAGGTGAAGATTCGGCAGCAGCCTTGGTGACCCTAAAGAACTGAGCCAGGAGCTAGCAGTGCTCGTGAGGAAGTTCCAGAAGTTCTCAAGACATGGTCGCTTTGGTAAATCCTCAAGGAGTGGTGACTTGAGATCAGATTCCTCATCCCATGATTACAAGAAGAGACTCTGTCACAAATGCAAGAAACCCGGACACTACATTCAAGATTGTCCTCAGTGGGAAAAGGAATCAAAGAATAAGAAGTACAAGGATTACAGTTCTGATGATACAAAGAAGAAGAAGAAATCTGCAAAGTCATCGTCATCAAAATCTTCAAGGTCCTCATCTCACAAGAAGAGCAGCTCCAAGAAGGCTCGGGCATTCATTGGCAAGGAAATGGACTCTGAGGCTGAATCTGAGGAAAATGAGGAAGAGGAGGAATCTGAGGAGTCAAACTCTGGTGTGGCGAGCCTAGCCCTCGCTACCGCGTTCATCAGCAAATCCATCTTCAACTCTGAAGAAAAGGACCTCCCCAACACCACTGATGACGGCGATGAGGACTACGCTCCCACCTATTGCTTCATGGCAAAAGGCTTAAAGGTACTCAAACGTATCTATAACTTTTGATTGCTCCATGCTATAATCTTTACCTACTCGAGGACGAGCAGGAATTAAGCTTGGGGATGTTGATACGTCTCCAACGTATCTATAATTTTTGATTGCTCCATGCTATATTATCTACTGATTTGGATGTTTATGGGCTTTATTATACACTTTTATATTATTTTTGGGACTAACCTATTAACCCAGAGCCCAGTGCCAGTTTCTGTTTTTTTTGCCTATTTTAGGGTTTCGAAGAAAAGGAAAATCAAACGGAGTCTAATTGACCAAAAACTTCATGGAACTTATTTTTGGAAGGAAAGCAACCCGAGACTTGGATTCCACGTCAAGGAAGCTTCGAGGAGGCCACGAGGTAGGGGGCGCGCCCACCCCCCTGGGCACGCCCTCCACCCTCGTGGGCCCCTCGTGGCCCCCCTGACATACTTCTTCTGCCTATATATCTCCATATCCCTAAAACTAACGGGGAACACAATAGATCAGGAGTTCCGCCACCAGAAGCCTCTGTAGCCACCGAAAGCCAATCTAGACCCGTTCCGGCACCCTGCCGGAGGGGGAATCCCTCTCCGGTGGCCATCTTCATCATCCCGGTGCTCTCCATGATGAGGAGGGAGTAGTTCTCCCTCAGGGCTGAGGGTATGTACCAATAGCTATGTGTTTGATCTCTCTCTCTCGCGTGTTCTTGATTTGGCACGATCTTGATGTATCGCGAGCTTTGCTATTATAGTTGGATCTTATGTTTCTCCTCCCCCTCTACTCTCTTGTAATGGATTGAGTTTCCCCTTTGAAGTTATCTTATCGGATTGAGTCTTTAAAGATTTTAGAACACTTGATGTATGTCTTGCCATGCGTATCTGTGGTGACAATGGGATATCATGTGATTCACTTGATGTATGTTTTGGTGATCAACTTGCGGGTTCCGCCCATGAACCTATGCATAGGGGTTGGCACACGTTTTCATCATGATTCTCTGGTAGAAACTTTGGGGCACTCTTTGAGGTTTTATGAGTTAGTTGAATAGATGAATCTGAGATTGTTTTGAGCATATTGCATAATCATACCCATGGATACTTGAGGTGACATTGGAGTATCTAGGTGACATTAGGGTTTTGGTTGATTTGTGTCTTAAGGTGTTATTCTAGTACGAACTCTAGGGCTGTTTGTGACACTTACAGAATAGCCCAACAGATTGATTGGAAAGAATAACTTTGAGGTGGTTTCGTACCCTACCATAATCTCTTCGTTCGTTCTCTGCTATTAGTGACTTTGGAGTGGCTCTTTATTGCATGTTGAGGGATAGTTATATGATCCAATTATGTTATTATTGTTGAGAGAACTTGCACTAGTGAAAGTATGAACCCCATGCCTTGTTTCCTAGCATTGCAATACCGTTTGTGCTCATTTTTATCATTAGTTACCTTGTTGTTTTTATATTTTCAGATTACAAAAACCTTTATCTACCATCCATATACCACTTGTATCACCATCTCTTTGCCGAACTAGTGCAGCTATACAATTTACCATTGTATTGGGTGTGTTGGGGACACAAGAGACTCTTTGTTATTTGGTTGCAGGGTTGCTTGAGAGAAACCATCTTCATACTACGTCTCCTACGGATTGATAAACCTTAGGTCATCCACTTGAGGGAATTTTGCTACTGTCCTACAAACCTCTGCACTTGGAGGCCCAACAACGTCTACAAGAACAAGGTTGTGTAGTAGACATCAAGCTCTTTTCTGGCGCCGTTGCCGGGGAGGTGAGTGCTTGAAGGTATATCTTTAGATCTTGCAATCGAGTCTTTTAGTTTCTTGTTTTATCACTAGTTTAGTTTATAAAAGAAAACTATAAAAATGGAATTGATTTTACCTCATACGCTTCATCTTTTTAATATCTTTCGTGAGTATGATGGAAAGGAAAATTGTGCTCAAGTGCTAGAGGAAGAAGTCTATAAAATGTTTGGCACTAAATCTTTGAATGATGAGCATGATTGCAATGTTGTTAGTACGAATTCTTTGAATATCCATGATACTAACGATGATTGCACTAGTTATTATGTCTCCTATAAACATGTCAATTTTTGTGGAGTACATTGGGTTTGTAAATACACACCAAATAGGGAAGATAGATATTGCAAGAGGCATAAGTACTTAGAAACTAAATTGTTGCAAGAAAGGCTAGATGAATGTGCTGAAAATTTAAATTATCTTGGCCATACTTGTGAGCTTTGCAATGAACATGATCATTTCAGTACCCAGTACAAATTGTTTCATGATCGTATCGTGTCCAAAAATTGTGATGACTTGATTTCCCTTGCACATCATAATGAACTTAGTTTGCTCTTGGGTTATGATGAAATGAAACGTATAACTAAGGATATTCACAAATTTTCCCTTGATAGAGTTCTTCATTTTGATCTAGAGGAAATTTATATGTATTGTGCGGTGAATTGTATTGAAAATCCTTATATTGCCAACTACATAAAGAAAAGAAAACAAATAGAAGATGAAGAGAATACTAATGAAAGGGAAGAGACTTCCCAATATCCTCCTATTATTTCTTATGATGAATCAGGTAACGAGGAGGAGCCTCCTATTCAACGAATCTCATTAATAAGGAGCTCCAAAAAGAGGATTGAACCCACACATGATGTGGTGAAGAAGAAGAAAAGAAAAAGGAAGAGAGGTAAAAAGATATCTCTCCCAAATAGTGCTGCTCCTATTACTATTGTGCCTCATGAAAATATAAGTGTGGAAGATAATGATACTTCTGATGATCTTGAAAATCTTTTTGGCACTTGCTTGGAAGAATATGATAATTGCTATACTATTGGTGCTATCCATACTATTAATGATGAGAGTGATTATGCTTATGATATGAAAAGGCCCAAGCTTGGGGATGCTATGTTTGATGAAGATGATGTTTTTGAGAATATATTTGCTGCAATTAATGTCTGTCCCAAGCTTGGGGATGCTACTTTAATGAAGATGATATTTTTAGTCTCCCAAGTTTTGATATGCAAATTTATAATGATGATAGCATGCCTCCTACTTATGATGATTATTGTGATGATACTTATGCTATAAAAAGTAGTGATTATATTTATAAAACTTGTCATGATTATGATTACCCCTTTTCTGAACATTACTCTTTTAATGTGGAAACAATTTATAGTATTCGAGTCTCTTATGATACTCCCACTATTCCTAATGAGAAGAATTTTTCTTATGTGGAGAGTAGTAAATTTTCTATGCTTGTAGATCATGAAAAGAATGCTTTATGTGCGGGTTATATTGTTGAATTCATTCATGATGCTACTGAAAATTATTATGATGGAGGAATATATGCTTGTAGGAATTGCAATAATATCAAGTTTCTTCTCTATGTGCTTAAAGTTTTGAAGTTATGGTTGTATTACCTTCCTATGCTAGTTGATTATTGTTCCCTCAAGTTGTTTGCTCACAAAATCCCTATGCATAGGAAGTGGGTTATAATTAAATGTGCTATTCATATTCTTCATGATGCTCTCTTTATGTTTCAATTCTTATCATTTATGTGAGCATCATTGAAATCATCATGCCTAGCTAGGGGCATTAAATGATAGCGCTTGTTGGGAGGCAACCCAACTTTATTTTTGTTCTGTAAGTGCATCTAGTGCCACCCCTAGTTGGCTTTGGGGTATTGACAACAAACCTAGTTGAGGGACTTATGTGTTTATGAGAATTGCAGGATAACACAAGTAGAAGTCCCTCATTTATTCGGTTTTCCTACCAGAGATGACCCCTAAAATGTATGAAGACATTGAAGTCAAAGGTGGTATATGAAGATATTCACATTGAAGACTATGACAAGAGAAGACACCACATGAAGCCTATGGAGCTCGAAGACTTAGATCTTTCGTAGTTCTTTTTCTTTTGTGTTGAGTCATAGGAACCACCGTACTGTTAAGTGGGGTCCAAGAGAACCAGTCAGAATGACTGAAGTGATGCCTAACCAAAACCTATGTCTTCGAGTGAAGACTATGAGAGCGAATCTTGTCCAGAGTCGGACAAGTCAGCTTTGCTTGCAGCCCAAGTAAAGTTGCCGTGTGAGTTTGAAATCTGACCGTTGGAACACGTGTCAGTTCATTAGTGACCCAGGGTCATTTCGGACAAATCAGGTCGGGTTGCCAAGTGGCTATAAATAGCCCACCCCCTACAACCATAAACGGTTGGCTACTCAGATTGAGAGTACGCCTTTTGTTGTTTGAGAGCAACCCACCTCGAAGCCTTTGAGAGAGAATTCCTTGCGAGGATAAAGCCCTAACCACCCAGAGCCAAAGAGAATTGGGCATCACTTAAGTCTTCTTGTCTGTGTGATCTGAAGACTTATTACACTTGAGGACTGTGCATCCTCTAGCCGGTTAGGCGTCGCGTTCTGAGCATCCAAGAGACATTGTGGATTGCCGGTGAACAAAGTCTGTGAAGGTTTGGGAGTCTACCTTGAAGACTTACCAGAGTGATTGGGCGAGGTCTATGTGACCTTAGCTTAAGGGGAATACGGTGAGGACTGAGTGTCCTGAGCTGCGTGTTCAGGACTGGGTGTCCGGGACTATGTGTCCTAAGGTTTAAATACCTGGCCGCCCTAACCAGACGTACAGTTGTCACAGCAACTGGAACTGGTCCAACAAATCATTGTATTCAGCGTGTCACTGGTTTCATCTTCCCCTTCCTTTACTTACTGTTGCTCCCTGTGAAGTCATTGTACGTTTGCACTATCTTTTGTCTTCACTGAGTGACTGCGTGTTCTATATGGCTTCATAATATCTTCCTACATTATCCTTACTACATTGCTGCTATTAAGTCATTGTGCTTTCACTCTATTGAATACTTGACTATGGCTTGCCTAGTGTAGTCTACCTTCCGCTGCATGGTAATAGGTTTATTTCTATCGTTTGTCTTCATAACTTCCATGTTTTGAAGACTTTCATAAAAATCGCCTATTCACCCCCCCTCTAGTGGATATAACGCACTTTCAATTGGTATCAGAACAAGGTGCTCCCTTGTTCTGTGTGATTCGGTTTAACCACCTGGAGTTTTAGCTATGTCGACTGCAGGGATAACTAAAGTCTCCGCTACGTGCCCCGTCTTCGATGGAACTGAATATCCCTACTGGAAGAATAAGATGCGCATACATCTTGAAGCCGTTGACGTCGACCTATGCTATGTCGTCGAAAACGGTGTTCCCAAGGCTGGAGAAGGTGTCACTGCTGCTGATGTTAAGAAATTCGTTCAACTGGACTCTACTGCCAAGAATATCATCTGTGGTCATCTGACCAAAGGACAGTATGGTCGTGTGAGTGCTTTGAAGACATCTAAGCTGGTCTGGGACTGGCTCTCCAAGGTCAATGAAGGCATCTCAACGTAGAGAGATCAGAGAATCAGTGTCCTTCGCAACCTCTTCAACCGCTTCAAGCGAAATGACAATGAGAATGTCCAGCACACATTTGACCGACTCACTGACATCACAAATGAGATTCAAGCCCTCGACGCTACTGAGATCACCAAACATGAAGTCGTCAAGACACTACTGAGATCACTTGATAGTTCGTTTGACATCCTAGCCCTAATGATTCAAGAACGTC
>NC_053028.1:274384238-274394457 GCF_003073215.2 Triticum urartu
TTGGCAGATCTCTTGTGTCTTGGTCTTCCAAGAAACAAAACTCGGTATACTTATCCACCGCCGAAGCGGAATACATTGCCACTGGTTCATGTTGTGCTCAATTACTTTGGATGACCCAAACTCTTAAAGATTATGGGATTTATGTGAGACATGTTCCACTGCTTTGTGACAATGAAAGTGCTATCAAAATTGGTCATAATCCTGTACAACATTCTCGAACTAAGCATATTGAAGTTCGTCATCATTTCATTCGAGATCATGTTGCTAAGGGTGACATCAATCTTAAGCATGTTCACACTAATAAGCAATTAGCGGATATATTCACTAAACCGCTTGATGAGAAAGTGTTTTGCAGGTTGAGAGGAGAATTGAACATCATTGATGCTTCGAACATGGAGTAGAAACTCCATTGGATACATGCAAGACATGAGCTTATGACTAATCCATGATATATCTCTTATGATAACTATCTTATGTCTTGGATATATTTGCACCTTGCATGTTGTCTAACCCATGTAGGTGCTTGGTTGAATCTAATTCCATGAGATTGCGACTCACTCATATCTTGAGCAATCTCTACATCACCAAGACTCTACATAATAGTGGTTGAAGACAAGGAAGCACAAAACCACTCAAACATATCCTTTGACAAATTCTATGTTAAGCTTCATGATTGTCATTTTTGGATACACAAGTGCTCTTCCTTGCAAGAACTAACCCATGTAGGTAGATGAACTCAAACTCCAAGTGGTGCTCCCAACTCTTGATGAACTACATCAACCTTGAGCACCCACACAAGTTCAACTACATGAGCAAGAACCACACCACCACCCAAGGTATGTTATTCCATCTTAGAGAAGCTTTACTCCAAGACATGAGTCAAAGCAACTCAACAAGATGTGAATACATCAAGATGCTTAAACGAAAGATGGTAACCCCATTTTGAGCTTAAACGATGAGTATGACCTATGATCAAGTGTTCTCACTTGACTCCTAAGTCAATATACTCTAACATAGGTGACTATGTTACCGCCCAATTCTAGATGAAGATCTCTTGTGTTCTTTTCTGAGTTATTGCATTTGTCCCTTGCATATTCGTTTCTTTCTTTTTCAATCAAAAAAAAACTTCATCTAGAAACTTTCACTCTTTTCTTTTTGGTTATTGTTCTGCATATTTCTGCATCACGTTCCTTGCAAATCTTTCAGCTAATTCATTGCAATTCCTTGTGAGATCTTACTTGACTAGTGAGCTGAGGTGACAAGTGTTTTTCTCTGTGATGAACTCGGTTTCACCGAATTGCCATTTTCGGTCCAACCGAATCCCTTCGGTACTACCGAAACATGCCACTCGGTGCCACCGATTTCGCAGCAGGAAAAACAGCTTGCCACATACTCTATATTTCCTCTCATCCCAGCTCCACTCAATGAATCTTGTCCTCTACAAGCATCACAGTTTTATTCACTGCTTCTTATGCTGAATCTCAAGGACCAAACCTATTCGACGGATTCCAGGAAAAACCTTCTTGGAAATTGATGTCAAAGGGGGAGAGAGAGATCACATCAAAGCTTATCATCAGGGGGAGAGAGATCATATATTAAGGGGGAGAAAGAAATCTCCATCAAAAGGGGGAGAAAGAAATCTCCAAGGGGGAGAGAATATCAAGGATCCTACAAGGGGGAGAGAATACTCAAGGAATATATTAAGGGGGAGAAAGAAATCTCCAAGGGGGAGAGAATACTCAAGGATCCCAGATGCTTGATGTTCAAGAGGAGAGATGCCACATGTCTTTTTGGGGGAAAGACATGTTCATATGAACTCATTTGAATTAAGTTCTATTCATATCTTTTAGCGCAACAGGAAAAACAGCTTGCCACATACTCTATATTTCCTCTCATCCAGCTCCACTCAATGAATCTTGTCCTCTACAAGCATCACAGTTTTATTCACTGCTTTATGCTGAATCTCAAGGACCAAACCTATTCGACGGATTCCAGGAAAAACCTTCTTGGAAATTGATGTCAAAGGGGGAGAGAGAGATCACATCAAAGCTTATCATCAGGGGGAGAGAATACTCAAGGATCCCATATATTAAGGGGGAGAAAGAAATCTCCAAGGGGGAGAGAATACTCAAGGATCCCAGATGCTTGATGTTCAAGAGGAGAGATGCCACATGTCTTTTTGGGGGAAAGACATGTTCATATGAACTCATTTGAATTAAGTTCTATTCATATCTTTCAGCTCTGATTCTCTGTTTCCTATCTTCTCCCAATATCCCATGTACGATTCAGGGGGAGCAAGACACCTAAGGGAAAGAAATCAGTCAAATTCATTGCATATCTTTATTCTTGGGGACATGTTGAATTCAATGTGGTACCTTGTACTCACTCTCTACATGTCATCCCAGTCTTGGTATTCTTGTGGTTTCTTTTGTTTGCTCTGGCTAGTGGACGTACCTGTGTTATCTAACCTTGTTTGTGCAGGTTCATTCCATCCTAAGCCAACTCAAGACCACAAGGTAAGTATATGCATCGAAATCATGAGTATGAGGAGTTCTTGCTTATGTACATACTGTTTGCAAGAAGGACTCATGAGCATGAAGGTATTTTCCTTGATAATCTTTTGCTCTGATGCATATGGCCAAGATGCATGTAACACATTGCCTACTCTGTCATGGTTATGCTCTCTCACATGTCTCTATATTTCATATTTACATGAGTGCATACATGTAGGGGGAGTCTATGCTTGTTACATGTTCTTCCAAAGCTTTACTTGCTGTTCTTTATATCTTTATCTAAAGCTTTGATGTATGTTGCCATCAATTACCAAAAAGGGGGAGATTGAAAGCACAAGTGCTCCCTAGGTGGTTTTGATAATTGATGACAACATATCTCTTGTTGGACTAACATTTCGATCTAGCATGTTTCAGATAAGTTCAACAATGGAGTGGCATGGACTAAAGGTTGTGGGAACTCCTTCAAGATGCTAAGGACAAAGGATTGGCTAAAGCTTCAAGCTCAAGACTCTTCATTTTATATTTTAGTGATCCAAGATCACATTGAGTCTTTAGGAAAAGCCAATACTATTAAGGAGGGATGAGGTGTTGCTTAATGAGCCTCTTGCTTCATGTGCTTAATGATATGCTCCAAAATCCTCAGCTACTTTCCCACTTCCACATATGACCTAAACCCTAAGCCAAAATCGGTCCTACCGGTTCTTCCTATCCGGCGCCACCGAGTTTCACTTGTCATTAGCCACTGCCAAACCCTAGCAATTCGGTTCTACCGATAAGGATCTCGGTCTCACCAAGATGGGGTTGCAAACTCTCTGTTTCCCTTTCATAACTTTTCGGTCTCACCAAAAGAGCGAATCGGTCCCACCGAGATTGCAATGTAAACTCAGTGTTTCCCCTTTGTAACTTTTCGGTCTCACCGAGTTCCGCTCGGTCTCACCGAAAGAGCAAATCGGTCCCACCGAGTTTGCCTGACCAACTCTCTGGTTAGCTAATTACCAAATTCGGTCTCACCGAGTTTGTGTAATCGGTCTCACCGAGATTACGTTATGCCCAAACCCTAACCATATCGGTCCTACCGAGTTGCATGTCAGTCCCACCGAAAATCACTAACGGTCACTAGGTTTACATTTTCGGTCCGACCGAGCTTATTGATTCGGTCCCACCGAGATTGGAAAACTGTGTAACGGTTGGATTTTGTGTGGAGGCTATATATACCCCTCCACCTCTCTCATTCGATGAGAGAGCCATCAGAACACACACACCATTCCAACTCATATGTTCTGAGAGAGAACCACCTACTCATGTGTTGAGACCAAGATATTCCATTCCTACCATATGAATCTTGATCTCTAGCCTTCCCAAGTTGCTTTCCACTCAAACCTTCTTTCCACCAAATCCAAATCCTATGAGAGAGAGTTGAGTGTTGGGGAGACTATCATTTGAAGCACAAGAGCAAGGAGTTCATTACCTACACACCATTTGTTACTTCTTGGAGAGTGGTGTCTCCTAGATTGGCTAGGTGTCACTTGGGAGCCTCCGACAAGATTGTGGAGTTGAACCAAGGAGTTTGTAAGGGCAAGGAGATCGCCTACTTCGTGAAGATCTACCGCTAGTGAGGCAAGTCCTGTGTGGGCGATGGCCATGGTGGGATAGACAAGGTTGCTTCTTCGTGGACCCTTTGTGGGTGGTTGCTTCTTCGTGGACCCTTCGTGGGTGGAGCCCTGTTGTGGACTCGCGCAACCGTTACCCTTCGGGTGGAGCCCTGTGTGGACTCGCGCAACGTTACCCTTCATGGGTTGAAGTCTTCATCAACGTGGATGTAGGATAGCACCACCTACCCGAACCACGGTAAAAACATCCGTGTCTCCAATTGCATTTGATCTCTCCAAACCCTTCCCTTTACATTCTTGCAAGTTGCATGCTTTACATTCCGCTGCTCATATATTCTTTGCATGCTTGTTTGATATATATTGAGTGTGTTGAAATTGTGCCTAAACTCCACTTAAACCGAAAAGCTTAAAAATTGCAACTTGGGCATTATGTGTCTAATCACCCCCTCTAGACACATCTACTTCTAGATCCTACACCGCCTCATCCCTGCCTCCGTCAAAGGCGTGAGGAAGGTCGAGCGAAGTGGGAAGACGACAAGGCCTGTTTGCCGGGCAAGGAAATGTTTATCTTGAAGATATCAAGGATTTACTCCTTGTCGTGGGTTCCACCCACAAACAAATGACCCGGCAAGCATCCCATTTTCATTAAAAACATTACACTCAGGTACGTCCATAGGGAATGAAAAACATGAATGATGGGATTACAAGTTTTAAATTCAGCAAAGGCCCGAAGGCTTACAAACTAAAAAGAGATAAGGTGCCCGTAATCCCTTTCTTGTCCCTCTCCTCGGAGGCAGGTCAAGGAGGCAAAAAGGACAAAAGGAGCCCTAGGCGAGCTACGGGTGGCAGAAGGCACCAAGAGAACATCTTGGTGGTCGTCCAAAGGCTGGATGGTGATGGCGGCGCCGGAAGCAGAGCTCGAAGACGAGGCGGCAGGACGTCAGCACGCGTCGAAGGCATCGGTGTCCGCGTACTCTGACTTGACGGCCTTGCCGCCCGCCCTCTTCCTCTTCCGCAGCCTCCCAACGCCAGCCGCCCAAGGAGACGACCCCGAGAAGTTCAGGGAGCCGGCGACACGGATGATGGGGTCGCCGGAGCCACACGGAGCGGCACCCGACACCTAATCGGACCCGTCATCCTGCCGCCTACTACCCTCGTCGTCGCTGCCGCTGTCCTCCTCGTCACTCCCGCCCGAGGAGGAGTCTTCACTGTCAGAAGAGCTTTCCCCGCAGCACCTTGCATGGGTCCCAAAGCCCCGAAGACCTTGACGGAGAGAAGGCCACCCTCCATCAGCTTAAAATGGAGAGTGAGCCACTCCGTCAAGCGGTGGATATGAGCAAACTTCTTCCATCCCTGACAAAGATACATCACGTGAGGGGCGGGGAAGTCAACGCGGACCCGCGTGTCACTGATCCCGCAGCCCCTCATGTGCAGCCGCAACGATTCCGGTGGATCCAGCTCCATCTCCCGCGCAAATGGAGTCGCGAGACGAAGGCGACGGCGCGGCGGCCGGCGAAGCCTGACGAAGAACTCACAAGGGTCATCCCCAACATGGCCCTCCATTGGAGGAGGAGCTGTTGGCTGAGGCGAGGCCGGTGCGCCGCCCCGTCCTCCTCCACCGTTTGGAAGGCGCAGGGAGCCAGGACCGACCCGCCGCCCCAACCAGCGACGGCCCGGTTTCCCGCCTCCACCGTTTGCCACCCCAGACGCATGGGAGACACGTGGCGGACGTGCAGAACCAAGGGGACGGGTGAGACGACCACTCCCAAGCCCGTGATCGTGGGGAGTGGACGCCTTGAAGACTGCGCCTCAGCCCCATTCAGTAAATGGGCCGCGCCTCCACGCCTCCCTCCGTTTATGGGGAAGGCGCGAACCGCCCCTTTACTACGATGTGACGCATGCCTGCGGGAACCAACCCCACGCATGCCGCCCACGTCACATGCGCCTCCCCACAGCGCGCCACGCGCGGGAGTCATGGGAAGTGCAGCGCACGAAGAACCTTACCGCGGTAAAAACCGCCCCGCCTGCCCGCGCACTGTTTTTGGGCCTAGCCCAACAACGCGTTGCGCTTATGTGTGGCCCAGGCCCGGGGGCTCCTATCGGTGTACAAAAAGAGGGGTACACTTTTTGTACCCCTATAACTGTGCACGGGCAGTCTGAGCCACGGGCACCACCACACCAGGCAAGGCAAGGGAGGTGAGCCAGGGTAAGACCGAAGCTCAAGAGAACTAGAACAACACCAAGGCCAAGACCACGAAGAGCAAAGGGGACGAAGCGGACTCCCCCAGCAAGATCCTTGCCAGGAGATGGTTCTAGCAGCCCCGGCAAGACCCTTGCCGCGGTGACTCGTCCCACGCCTACGGAGCAAATCACACTTGAGTCCACTGCCCCCAAAGGGCAAGGATTCGGGACACATCCCCGTGGCGGCATGCAGATCTTCGTGAAGACATTCAAGATCAGATACACACTAAGGAGACGACAACCCTTGGCGGGATCCCAGCCGAGGAAGACCACAAGGCCCCCGGCAAGGCCTTGCCGGGGATGACAGCAGGCGCCTCGGCAAGACCCTTGTCGGGGCCCCGGCAAGGCCCTTACCGAGGACACCCGCGGGGCCACCATCAGGCCCACGCCGACTAAACCTCCACCACCGCATGCATGCAGATGCCGACCCAACCGGCTGGGCAGGCACCTGCGTGGCGGTATGCAGATCTTCGTGAAGACCCACCACTGCGCCACCTTAGCTGCCTGCCTACCTACGTGGCATCACAGGCGTCACTGGCCAGGGCGCGTGTCGACACAAGAAGGAGCAGCGACGGACGAGACAGGTTTCTCCCCCGTCCCCGATAAAGCAAGGACACCTAAGCAAGACGCATTAAATGCGTCTTGTCATGTAATGCGAGGGATAACCTCACATCACTGTACCCTTTCCACCTCCTGTGTGCCACTGTGGCAACCCCTTTTTCTATAAAAGGAGGCCCGAGGCGACCAGGAGAAGGATTCGGCTTTTTGGAGCTCCTCACGCCCCATAGCTAGCTCAAGAACATAGATATACAATCCACCAAAGCAGGAGTAGGGTTTTACGCATCCTCGCGGCCCATACCTGGATAAACGAACCGTGTGCTACCTGTTAGATCCGCTCTTCTCACGACCCCGCGCCCCGCCAACCATAGTAGGGATTCTTGTGATCCCATAGGTGTCATTCCCGCCGACACGAGGGATCATTCCCACCCGGAAGGCACAATGCGCGGGCAAAATTACACTTGATGTGGTATTCGGCACGCCGGAGAACTATCGGTCCGAAGAGATAACCTTCCAAGTGGCCCCTTTCAACAGTGGATAGCATGCCCTGTTGGGGCGAGATTCATTCACACGCTTTCACGCTATACCTCATTACGGGTACATGAAGCTCAAGATGCCCAGGCCCAACGGTATTATCACTCTTGCTAGTGATCCGGACATAGCCCTCCGCGCCGAAAACAAAACAGCATCCCTAGCCCTCGAGGCACTGTTTGAGGCTGTCGCGGCCGAAGAGTTAACCGCACTATGCTCTACGGTGGATAGGGACGACGTAATCCTTGATAAGCATCCCAAATCCACCTCCTTCAAACCAGTAGACGAAATAGTCAAATTTCAAGTCCACCCGACGAACCCCAAGAAGACAGCTTCCATCGGGGCACAGCTGGACCCAATGGTTGACGCCGCACTACGAGCGTTCCTGCGCAAGAACTGGGATATATTCGCCTGGCACCCTTCTGATATGCCAGGAATCCCACGCAGGCTGGCCGAACACAGCCTCAATATATTGAAGGGATATAAGCCGGTCAAGCAAACACTGCGGCGCTTTTCCGAACCTAAACGACAAGCCATGGGGGAGGAGCTAGCCAAGTTAATCGAGGCCGGATTCATCAGAGAAATAAAACACCCGGGCTGGCTAGCAAACCAGGTGATGGTACCAAACAAGGAAAAATCCTGGCGCCTGTGCGTCGACTTCAAAGACCTCAATATGGCTTGCCCTAAGGATCCCTTCCCCCTCCCCTGCATCGATCAGATTATTGATGCCTCGCCAGGACCGAAGACGGGATTTCTAAACCCGCCGGACTATTTGTGGCCACTAGGCCCAATACGGGAGAGCCGGAGGAAATAGTTTCGCCGGCAACCATCAAAAAGCCGGACCCTTCCCCAGATACTGGCTCCAAACTCTCGGAGTCAGCATCGTGTGAGCTCGGCCAAGGAATTCCCTCCCCGCCATACTCCACGGGTTCTTTTCTCCCTCAACAAACCTCGCCTTTAATCGAGGCTCTGGACTTGATGCGATCCCTCGTGATTACAGAGGAGCAACGTCTGAACTATGCCCAGCCCGAACTAGGGGCTGAGAGCGGGGAATTTTACGTCCCACCCACCACCCATTTCATCGCCACAGTCGAGGACTTAACTAACATGCTCGATTACGGCTCCAGAGACATCGACAGTATGGACGACAATGCCGGAGAGGAGCAAGCCGAAAACCCGCCATTTACCGGATGCTGGACGGCCACCTCTTCATATGACGTGTACATGGTGGATACACCCAAGGAAGGTGATAGCGATAATGAGAAAAACCCAGTCAAGGATAAACCTCCAGAGATACAACCAAAGCGCCAACGGCGCCGCTCTAAATAACGCCGCAGCAAAGACAGCAATACCGGCACGAGAGAAAACAACACTCCGAATGATGCCGAAGACCAAGAAAACCCCATCGAGCAAAACTCTGAACAAGACGATCGGTAGGATGGGCAAGTAAGCCCTGATGAACAGGCCTCGAAGGACAGTAATTACCTTCCACCCTCCGAGGATGAGGTGAGCCTCGGCGACGAAGACTTTATCATGCCCGAGGAACCTCTCGAGCAGGAGCGCTTTAGGCAAAGGCTAATAGCCAGTGCAAGGAGCCTGAAAAAGAAGCAGCAGCAGCTTCAAGCTGATCAAGATCTGCTCAACGATAGATGGACTAATGTCCTGGCAGCAGAGGAATACGGCCTCGAGCACCAGCTACCTCCTGAGCACTGCGTTGGTTTTCCCTTGAAGAGGAAAGGGTGGTGTGATACGTCCATTTTGCATCATGCTTTTACATCGATATTTATTGCATTATGGGCTTTTATTACACATTATGTCACAATACTTATTCCTATTCTCTCTTATTTTACAAGGTTTACATAAAGAGGGAGAATGCCGGCAGCTGGAATTCTGGGCTGGAAAAGGAGCAAATATTAGAGACCTATTCTGCACAGCTCCAAAAGTCCTGAAACTTCACGGAAGTCATTTTCAGAATATATAAAAAATAATGAGCGCAAGAAGTTCCAGAGGGGGCCACACCCTGCCCACGAGGTGGGGGCGCGCCCTACCCGTGGGCGCGCCCCCTGCCTCGTGGGTCCCCTGGTGGCCCTCCGATGCCCATCTTCTGCTATATGGAGTCTTTCGATGAGGAAAAAATCATAAGCCAGCTTTCGGTACGAGACTCCGCCGCCACGAGGCGGAACCTTGGCGGAACCAATCTAGGGCTCCGGCGGAGCTGTTCTGCCGGGGAAACTTCCCTTCGGGAGGGGGAAATCATCGCCATCATCATCACCAACGATCCTCTCATCAGGAGCGGGTCAATCTCCATCAAAATCTTCACCAGCACCATCTCCTCTCAAACCCTAGTTCATCTCTTGTATCCAATTCTTGTCGCCAAGTCCGGGATTGGTACCTGTGGCTTGCTAGTAGTGTTAATTACTCCTTGTAGTTGATGCTAGTTGGTTTATTTGGTGGAAGATCATATGTTTAGATCCTTTATGCATATTAATACCCCTCTGATTATGAACATGAGTATGCTTTGTGAGTAGTTACGTTTGTTCCTGAGGACATGGGAGAAGTCTTGCTATTAATAGTCATGTGAATTTGGTATTCGTTCGATATTTTGATGAGATGTATGTTGTCTCTCCTCTAGTGGTGTTATGTGAACGTCGACTACATGACACTTCACCATTATTTGGGCCTATAGGAAGGCATTGGGAAGTAATAAGTAGATGATGGGTTGCTAGAGTGACAGAAACTTAAACCCTAGTTTATGCGTTGCTTCGT